>NC_090657.1:87506871-87771871 GCF_040937935.1 Hyperolius riggenbachi | reverse complement strand
TTTTAAGCATAGGATCCGGTCAAGTACTAACATGTCCATTCTGTCGGTGTGCCTTGTATACATTGCAGTGATTGAACACAAAGTCCTGACCTGTACCTTTAGGCCTCTCTTCCATGGGCAGTTGAACTGTGTGCTTAGCAAGCAGTTGCCAGGCAGCAGTGAGCAGTTACCAGGAAGCAGTGAGCAGTTACCAGGCAGCAGCAAGCAGTTGTGAGAGTTTGAGAGGCATTTCACTGCCTATCAACTGCCCGTGGAAAAGAGGCCTTAGGGACACAAGATGGAAGTCGAACATATCATAATAACAAGGCTATAATGACGTGCCTGATGCAACTGAGAGACTCTAAACAAACGATCTGTGCCATGGACAGTGACAACATGTAAGAAAAATTATACAATCAAAGACGGAATCATGTTGGCATTCAAGGCCATGACATCATCATCGAACCCTGAGTGGAGTGATGTGACTTTTTACAATATATACCATATTTTTCAGACTATAAGACACTCCTGACCATAAGAAGCACCCAGGTTTAGAGGACAAAAGCCAGGGGAAAATATATATACTAAACCTGGTGTATCCATGGTGAAGGGGCATCTTGTGGATTATGCCCCCTTGTACCTCTTGTGTCTCCCTGTGTCCTCTTCTGTCCCCCTTGTGTCCTCCTGTGTCCCCCATGTGTTCGCCTCTGTCCTCCTTGTGTTGCCCTCTATGCCCATTTGTGTCCCCCTTGCGTCCTCCTCTATGTCCCTTTGTGTCCTCCTGTGTCCTCCATTTGTCCCCCTGTGTCCTCCTCTGCATGGGCACAGTACAGGGAGTCCCTGACATTGTGGCAGATTGGAGGTTCACAAGTCAGGAACTCGTGGCACGCGGACTACAAGACGCAGTGAATTTTTTCCCCACTTTTGGGGGAGAAAAAGTGAGTCTTGTGGTCCATAAAATACAGTAACCCTTGCATAGAGAAACTGAAGTAAATCCAGCACTCACTGCTCTAAACACTATTTTATTCATTCGTAAATGTCAAACTACCATTAAACAGACACCACCAAAGACTGCTTCACAAAACTAATGCTAGGTACACACAAGTCTGGATGACGTAAGATACCAGCACCAGCATACCACTAGAGATGGCCCGAATGGTTCGCACGCAAACTTATTCGCGCGCACTTTGGTGGTTTGCGTTCGTGAACGAACGCAAACTTTATGGCGGTTCGTCCCGCCTCCTATACTACATCATTAGGGACCCTATACATCACAGTCAGCAGGCACAGGGTAGACAATCAGGCTAAACTCCCTCCTGGAGGCCCCCCCCCCCCCCCTTTTATAAGGCAGGCAGCGTCAGCCATTTTACTCACTCGTGTGGCTGCAGTAATTAGAGAAGGGAGAGAGGTGCAGCAGAGACATTAGGGAAAGCTTAGTTAGGATTGTTAGGTTGCTCTTTCTTGCTGATCCTCATCCTCAACAGCTCTTTTGAGAGCTAATGTTGTTCTTCTGATCTATTTTTTTTTTTTTTTGGTGTCTGTGTACCACAGACACTTGTGTTGCATATACAGCCCTGTCAGTCAGTCTTAGCTGCTGGACCTTGGCTCTTTGGTAATACTACTGTTTCCTACTGTGCCACTGCCAGGCCCAGCACATTCAGTGACTACTACCTGTGTGTATGACAGGCAGCTGAACATTTGTAATACCCATCACTGCATATACCTACCTGTTGTTCACCGTGCACCCACCTACCTACGTGAGCGCACGCAGTGTGATATTTAATACCACCAGTCACTGTACCTGTTCACGGTACCTGTGTGTGTGTGTGTGTGTGTGTGTGACAGGCAGCTGCACATTTGTAATACCCATCACTGCATATACCTACCTGTTGTTCAGTGCACCCACCTACCTATGTGAGCGCACGCAGTGTGATATTTAATACCACCAGTCACTGTACCTGTTCACAGAACCTGTGTGTGTGTGTGTGTGTGTGTGTGTGTGTGTGTGTGTGTGTGTGTGTGTGTGTGTGTGTGTGTGAGACAGACAGCTGCACATTTGTAATACCCATTACTGCATATACCTACCTGTTGTTCATAGTGCACCTACCTACCTACGTGAACGCATGCAGTGTCACTGCACCTGTTCATGGTACCTGTGTGTGTGTGACAGGCAGCTGCACATTTGTAATTACTATCACTGCATATACCTACCTGTTGTTCAGTGCACCCACCTACCTACATGAGCGCACGCAGTGTGATATTTAATACCACCAGTCACTGTACCTGTTCATGGTACCTGTGTGTGTGTGTGACAGGCAGCTGCACATTTGTAATACCCATCATTGCATATACCTACCTGTTGTTCAGTGCACCCACCTACCTACGTCAGCGTACGCAGTGTGATATTTAAAACCACCAGTCACTGTACCTGTTCACAGTAAGTGTGTGTGTGTGTGACAGGCAGCTGCACATTTGTAATACCCATCACTGCATATACCTACCTGTTGTTCACAGCGCACCCACCTACCTACGTGAGCGCACGCAGTGTCACTGTACCTGTTCACGGTACCTGTGTGTGTGACAGGCAGCTGCACATTTGTAATATCAATCACTGCATACCCACCTGTTGTTGTTCAGTGCACCTACCTACCTACGTGAGCGCACACAGTGTCACTGCACCTGTTCACGGTACCTGTGTGTGTGACAGCTGCAAATCTGTAATACCAGTCATTGCATAATTGTTCACTGTACTTGTGTGACCACACGCTGTGTAATATACCACTCCGTGCATACCTGTTAACTGCACCTGTGTGGCTGCACATTGTATTAGTCAAGTCAGTGCATACCTTTCACTTCATATGGATATGGACAAAAAAACAGGCAGAAGCAGACCCAGAGGAAGGCCACCCGGCAGGTCTGTTCGAGGTCGTGCTGATGTGATTTTGTGCGGCACTGCACCAAAGTACAGTGCTCAGAAGAAGGCACGTCCCATGAACTCCCAAGATTGTCAGGACGTGGTTGACTATTTAACACAGAACACCTCATCTTCCGCAGCCACCAGCGCTACTACTAGCACCACATCCGTTCCATTTGAGACTTCGCAGGAGTTATTTGGTGGGGAATTAACTGATTCACAGCCACTACTGTTACAACAAGATGAAGGCGCTAAGCAAGTTACACCACCTCATATGTCTGAGTTAGGCGAGACTATGGACGTAACGTGTGAGGAGGAGGATGATGAAGTACCTGCTGTTGGTGCAGTTTATGAGGTGTCTGAGGCAAGCAAAGCTGGAGAGGGTGATTATGATGATGACAATGATACGAATGTCACGTGGGATCCTAAGAGACAAGATGACCAAGGGGACAGTTCAGAGGGGAAGTCAGAGAGGAGTAGGAGAAGATGAGTTCCTGAAAGAAGCAGGGTGAGCTCGTCGTCAGAAATAGCTGGTGGCAGTGTATGGCGCCATGTATCGCCACCTATGTACAGTCAGCCAACATGCCCTTCAACGTCAGCTGCTGATGCCACCATAGTGCCATCACCCCAGGGGGGCTCAGCGGTTTGGCCATTTTTTAGTGTGTCTGCCTTAGATCAGAGCAATGCCATCTGTTCTCTCTGCCTCCAAAAATTGAGCCATGGAAAGGCCAACAGCCACGTAGGGACAACTGCCTTACGAAGGCACATAGAGAAAAGGCACAAACTGCAATGGGAAGAGCATCAGAGGAAAAGCAGAAAACAAAAGAAAAGCCACACTCCTTCTCCTCTTCCACCTTCAGGTGCATCATCTTCAGCCTCTTTCTCCCTTGCACCTTCACAATCACAGCCAACCTCCTCCACTCTGCCTTTCACCTTGAGCGGTTCCTGCTCCTCTGCCCACAGCAGCAGTCAGATGTCCATGAGGGAAATCTTTGAGCAGAAGAAGCCAATTTCTGCCAGTCACACCCTTGCCCAGCGTCTGACAGCTGGCTTGGCGGAACTGTTAGCTCGCCAGCTGTTACCATACCAGCTGGTGGACTCTGAGGCCTTCCGTAAATTTGTGGCCATTGGGACACCGCAGTGGAAGATACCAGGCTGCAATTATTTCTCTAAAAAGGCGATACCCAAACTGCACCGTGAAGTTGAGAGGCAAGTGGTGTCATCTCTGGCACACAGCGTTGGGTCAAGGGTAGAGATGTCGCGAACGGTTCCTGAACCATTCACCGGCGAACATCTCAGTCTCTCTGTGCTATGTACTACTTCCGGGTCGCTATGACCCGGAGTAGTACGCCTGCGCTGGCCCGGCGGTGCGAGTCCTAGATCACGCTCCTGTTGCCGGGCACTTTCTGCGCATGTGTGTGACGTCATGAGCCATCTCTAGTCAAGGGTCCATCTGACCACGGATGCCTGGTCTGCCAAGCACGGTCAGGGCAGTTACATTACTTACACAGCCCATTGGGTCAACCTGGTTACCGCTGGCATGCAGGGAATACGTGGCTGTGCAGCGGACCAACTTGTGACACCTCCATGGCTTGCAGGCAGGCCTGCTGCCACCTCCTCTCCTCCTGCTACATCCTCTTCGCAGTCATCATCCTCCTCCTCCTTGGCTGAGTAGCAGTTCAACTTTACTGGTGCTGCGATCTCCTCCAGCTACACAGCCCCAGCTCCCCAGGGCCTATGCTGCATGCCAGGTATGACGGTGTCACGCCATCTTAGACATGTCTTGCCTCAAAGCAGAGAGTCACACTAGAGCAGCTCTCCTGGCTGCTCTTAACAAACAGATGGATCAGTGGCTGAACCCGCACCAACTGGAGATCAGCAACGTGGTGTGTGACAACGGCAGCAATCTCATTTCCGCTTTGAATTTGGGAAAGCTGACACATGTACCCTGCATGGCACATGTGCTGAATCTCATAATTCAGAGATTTGTGTCGATGTACCCAGGCTTACAGGACGTCCTGAAGCAGGCCAGGAAGTTGTGGGCATTTCAGGCGGTCTTACACGCCATGGCACACTTTGCCGCTATTCAACGGAGAAACAAGTTGCCGGTGAGAAGCCTGATTTGCGATAGCACGACTCGCTGGAATTCGACCCTCCTTATGTCCTCCATCCTGCTACAAAAGGAGAAAGCTGTCACCCAATATCTCTACAACTACAGTAGAAGGACACACTCTGGGGAGATGGGGATGTTCTGGCCCAAGAACTGGACACTCATGCGAAATGCCTGCAGGCTCATGCGGCCGTTTGAGGAGGTGACAAACATGGTGAGTCGCAGTAAAGGCGCCATCAGCAACTTGATCCCATACACTTTCTTCCTGGAGCGTGCCATGCGAAGAGTGGTGGATCAAGCTATGGTGGAGCGTGAACAGGAACAGTTACAGGAGGAAGAGTTGTGGGATCAATTCTCATCAGAACAAGATGTTTCCTCAACACCTGCGGCAGCACAGAGGGGGGAGGAGGAGGAAGAGTCGTGTGGGGAAGAGGAGTCAGACTCAGATGATGAGGAAGGTGTTTTTTTGGAGGAAGAGGAGGAGGCGGAAGAAGAACAACCGCACCAAGTGTCGCAGGGGGCTTGTGCTGCTCAACGTTCCCTTGGTATTGTTCGTGGCTGGGGGGAGGAGGAGAAATTACCTGACGTCACTGAGGAAGAGCAAGAGGAGATGGATAGTACGTCTGGATTCAAATTTGTGCAAATGGCGTCTTTCATGCTGTCCAGCCTGTTGAGGGACCCCACGCTACAAGACCCTCGGCATAGGTACAAAGTGGCGGAGATGTTTCCAAATCACCAGAAGGCAGAAAGGATGCTGCACTTGCAGAACAAGCTGGCAACTATGCTTTACAGTGCATTTAAGGGTGATGTCACAGAACAACGCAATAAAGGTACCACTGCCAGTAATCCTTCTCCCATGTCCACGCAGGCAAGGACAGGACGCTCCAGCAATTTCGATCTGATGGTGATGTCGGACATGCGAACATTCTTTAGTCCAACGCCTCGCCTAAGCCCTTCCGGATCCACCCTCCACCAACGCCTGGACCGGCAGGTAGCTGACTACCTGGCCTTAAGTGTCGATGTAGACACTGTGAGCAGCAATGAACCCTTGGACTACTGGGTGCGCAGGCTTGACCTGTGGCCAGAGCTGTCCAAATTTGCCATCCAACTTCTGTCTTGCCCTGCCTAAAGCATCAGAAAGGACCTTCAGCGCAGCTGGAGGCATTGTCACTGACAAGAGAAGTCGCCTAAGTCACAAAAGTGTTCAGTACCTCACCTCTATCAAAATGAATGAGGCATGGATCCCGGAGGCCTACTGCCCGTCCGAAGACTGCCTGCCCCAAGACTAAGTCGCTCCCCACACAGCATCTCTGTTGGAAGGGCCGCTTGACTGCCTTATCCGCCACCACAAACAGGGTCCAGGACACCAGGCGGATTCCTGAATTTTTAAGGCTGTTGCTAGCAGCGGCTGCTATAATAATTTTTCTGGTGCGTGTACATGCCTACCTATTTTTTCTGGCTTCACTGCAGCTGCAAAAACAAAACAAAAGGCATGTACATGTGTCAATTCCCCTTCGTGATCGTTACCTTGCCGCGGTGAAGGGGCTTAATGAAGCAATGACCGCCGGCTATATGAGTGTCTCGGCGTGGGGGGGGGGGGGGGCACACCCAAGATAATAAGGTTGTTGCTTCATTGTGGACAGACCAAATTCGATCAGCTGGACAGTCACTGTTGTTCTATCATTGAGCTACCACAGCCCGGCGACCATATGGGCTTGAAAACCGCCACGGCCTGCACTCTCGCCATGGTGCGCACCAGTCCAGCACGGCCGTCACTACACAAACAGCCGTTTGCGGGGCGTTACACAGTGAGTTTGGTGTGCCAGTGTGAAGCAGTACTCTAATTACACTCCCTGATTGATGTATACACATGCAAGATGTTTTAAAGCACTTTAGACCTCCAATTTAGCATGGTATCTGATTTCTGCCCTTAAAACGCTGCTTTGCATCAAATCCAGATTTTTCCTTGGGACTTTCGGCGTCTATCCCACTCATCCATGCAAAAGCTCAGATGTTAGACCCCTTGAAACATCTTTTCCATCACTTTTTCTGGCTAGCATAAGTGTTTCTAGTTCTCAAAGTTCGCATCCCCATTGAAGTCTATTGCGGTTAGCGAAAGTTCGCGCGAACTGAACTTTTGCGGAAGTTCGCGTTCGAGGTTCGCGAACCGAAAGTCGGAGGTTCAAGCCATCTCTACACACCACCACTATATATCTCTCCATGAGGAGGGTGGGTCACATAGTGGACGTAGACAGGTGTGATGCCCGTGCCTGTTATTAAAAAGGGAGGGGAGGGGGAGAGAGAAGGTAGCTGCTTAATGGAGGGTGACAGGAGAAGGCTACGCATGTTATTGAGGTGAGTTGTACTGGCCAAGTTTTTTGGAAAAAGGACATAGTCTGTCAATTTTTTTTTTTTAACTAGCGGTGCTCTTTAAGGGGTACTTGAGATTATTATTATTATTATTATTAATTGTATTTATAAAGCGCCAGCATATTATGCAGCACTGGACAATAAACAGGAATACATACATTGCAACAAGGGGTGACAGACAGAGAGGTAGCAAATGGTTATACAACATAGCACAAGTTTATACATGCAATCAGAGTATAAAATGTGTTTTACCGAGACCCGGCAAAACAAGTCCCAGTTAATCCATGAGAAGGGTGTCATTGCTGGGGAAGTAAAATTAATAAGGAGACACTAAGGGAGGGGAGAGGCCCTGCCAAAGGCTTACAATCTAAAGGGTAAGGGAGGGACACATAAGGTAGGACTGTGGAAAAGGTGGTTGACTGAGAGAGTTAGAGTGTGGTAGATGTGGGGTAAGATGGAGCCACTTTAAAAATGTATACATCCCTGGGGCTTCCTCCAGCCCCCACCGGCCTGATCGATCCCTTGTCATCCTCAGTCGCCTCCTCCTTCACCCGCAACTGGCCCTCCAGTTCTCCAGTCAGGGCTGGCACAGTCTGGCCAGGCGCGCTCCCCCGACTCCCATTGCTGGGAGTGTTCTGTGCCTGCGCAGTAGTACTGAGCAGGTGCAGAACTGGCAACATTAACACACACATGCTCATTTGGCCTTGGACCGGAGGACTTTCCGGGCCAATTGCGGATGAATGGGGAGTCGGAGGAGGACGGCGTGGGAACGATCAGGCCGGAGGGGGCTGGTGGAAGCCCCAGGTATGTATATTTTATCTTTGTATCCCCATCTCAGGTTCCCTTTAATGTGTACTACTAATATCCTATAAAAAATACAGCTAAGTGAGAAAACGAAATGACTTTAAATCCAGTCTGAATGTGAAATATTCTGAAAATATCACTGATACGTACATATAAACCTTGTGAAATTCGCACCACTGGGCTGGTCCACTGGAATTCATAAAGTCATCAAAAGATTGCACATACTCACTGACTGCTTCAGAATACTCTGTGAAGAGAAACACAAAAGCATAATATGAGACCAGTGAAGTATTAGCATGCTCTGGACCATCATTAACTTATAAACATTGCAGTCTTTGCAAAATAACAAAGGAAAACATTTTTTCACCAACTCATAGATTGTCAGAAAACTCCAGCTGATGGCTCACACTTGCAGATCCACTCAATCTGAAGCCACGCCTCCGTGAGGATCAGTTCTGCTACGAGCAAAAACTTTCGGTTTTCCGCAACTAAACACAATGAGCCAACAGACATGTCGATGGATGCTTTGTTTTCTACAGGATCTGATCACACATGTCCATTTTGTCCATGTCTGACATGATGATGGGACGCAAACTTACACAGGGCAAATGAAGATCCTGGTGGCTAGCCAGTCTCAAGACCTTAATCTAATAGTAAATCTGTGGAGGGGGCTGAAGGTCCAAGTTTCCAAACAGCCTCAAAACCTTACTGACTTGGAGAGGATCTGCAAAGAGGCCAAAATCTCTCGCATAGCCAGGCCAGCCCCAGTGCACTGAAGCCTGACTCCGGCGACCAGGAAGAGGCTACCGCGGGGTACTACTGCAGCCAAAGAGATTAACAGGATGCCAGGCAACTGGTATTGTGTAAAAGGAAATAAATACAGTGCATCCAGAAAGTATTCACAGCGCATCACTTTTTCCACATTTTGTTATGCTACAGCCTTATTCCAAAATGGATTAAATTCATTTTTACCACAGAATTCTACACACAACACCCCATAATGATAACGTGAAAAAAAGTTTACTTGAGGTTTTGGCAAATTCCTTACGAATAAAAAAACTGAGAAATCACATGTACATCAGTATTCACAGCCTTTGCTCAATACTTTGTCGATACACCTTTGGCAGCAATTACAGCCTCAAGGATTTTTTAATATGATGCCACAAGCTTGGCACACCTATCCCTGGTCAGTTTCGCCCATTCCTCTTTGCAACACCTCTCAAGTTCCATCAGGTTGGATGGGAAGCATCAGTGCACACCCATTTTAAGATCTCTCCAGAGATGTTCAATCGGATTCAGGTCTGGGCTCTGGCTGGGCCACTTAAAGAAAATCTGTATTGTTAAAATCGCACAAAAGTAAACATACCAGTGCGTTAGGGGACATCTCCTATTACCCTCTGACACAATTTCGCCGCTCCTCGCCGCATTAAAAGTGGTTAAAAACAGTTTTAAAAAGTTTGTTTATAAACAAACAAAATGGCCACCAAAACAGGAAGTAGGTTGATGTACAGTATGTCCACACATAGAAAATACATCCATACACAAGCAGGCTGTATACAGCCTTCCTTTTGAATCTCAAGAGATCATTTGTGTGTTTCTTTCCCTCTGTTCTTATGCACTGAAGTTTCAGGCTGCTTGTTTCTTCCTGCAAACAGCTTTGCCCTTGTCTGTAATTCTTCAGTATGTGAAAGCCCAGCCAGCTCAGAGGACGATTTATCCAGCTTGTAAAAGATAAGAGAGAAGAGAGAAGCTGCTCTAATCCTAAATAACACACAGGCAGTGTGCATAGAGATGCCTGGAAGGGGAAGTTCATAGCAGAACCACAACACTGAAGAACTTGGCAGCCTTCCAGACACAGGCCGACAAGTCTGACAGGGGAAAGATACATTGATTTATTACAGAGACAGTGATAGTATAAAGTGCTGCAGTAAGCCAGAACACATTAGAATAGCTTTTTGAACTTGTAGGATGATAAAAAACAGGATGCAATTTTTGTTACGGAGTCTCTTTAAGGACATTCACAGATTTGCCCCAAAGCCACTCCGTAGCCCGAGTCTGAGTTCAAGTGTGTTTTGAAGTTGGTTTTCATCCAGGATGTCTCTGTGTATTGCTGTAGTCATCTTTCCTTTTATCCTGACTAGTCTCCCAGTTTTCATGCCGCTGAAAAACATCCCCACAGCATGATGCTGCCACCACCATGCTTTACTGTAGGGATTGTTTTAGCCTGGTGATGAGCGGTGCTAGGTTTCCTCCAAACGTGCTGCCAGGCATCACATTTGGAGGAAACCAGGCCAAAGGGTTGAATCTTTGTCTCATCAGACCAGAGAATTTTGCTTCTCATGGTCTGAGAGTCCGCCAGGTGTCTTTTGGAAAACTCCAGGCGGGCTGCCATGTGCCTTCTACTAAGGAGTGGCTTCTGTCTGGCCGCTCTACCATACAAGTCTGATTGGTGTATTGCTGCAGAGATGGCTGTCCTTCTGGAAGGTTCTCCTCTCTCCACAGAGCACCTCTGGAGTTCTGACACAGTGACCTTCTCGCTCAGTTTAGATGACTGGCTAGCTCAAGGAAGTGTCCCGGTGGTTTTTACTTATTCCACTTATAGTTGATGGAGGCCACAGTGCTCATTGGGACCTTCAAAGCAGCAGAAATTTTTCTGTAACCTTCCCCACATTTGTGCCTCGAGACAAACCTGTCTACAGACAATTCCTTTGACTTCATGCTTGGTTTGTTTTCTGACATGAACTTTTAACTGTGGGACCTTATATGGACAGGTGTGTGCCTTTCCAAATCATGTCAAATCAACTGAATTTACCACAGGTGGACTCCAATTAAGCTGCAGAAACATCTCAAGGATGATCAGAGGAAACTTTATGGCCAAGGGTGTGAATACTTATGTACATGTGCTTTCTCATTTTTTTTTTAAATTTTTAACCTCTCTAGGACCGCGTCACGCTGATAAGCGTAAAGTCCTGGGGCGGGGATTTGCAGGGGATCGCGCGCGCTGATGTGCCCGAATCTCCGCTTGGATAACGGTGCTCCGCTGCATCATCAGTCTCCCAGCGGCAATCGCCATCTATTTATTAGGTGCAGTGCTGAGATTTACCGCAGCGCTGTACTGGGGACAGCTGTGCAACACGGCTGTTCCCCTGGGAGACAGGAGAGCGAACGGCTCTCATAGGCTGAAGCCTGTGACAGGCGATCGCCGTCATTGGCTGGCTGGGGATGGAGGGTGTTTTTAAAAATAAATAAGGAAATTTATTTAAAAAAAAAATACACATAAATATTTATAAAAAATAAATAAACATCCTAGGAGAGATCATTGCCCACCAACAGTAAGCTGTGTTGAATAACAGGGAAATTGGTGCGCTACCCCAACAATTCTATCACTTAACCACTTAGCGTGCTGCACTCCAGAGAATGCCACTCAAACATCCACAATCTGAACAAGTACAGGATCTTCTCAAAAAAATTGCATATTGTGATAAAGATCATTATTTTCTGTAATGTACTGATAAACATTAGACTTTCATATATTTTAGATTCATTACACACAACTGAAGTAGTTCAAGCCTTTTATTGTTTTTCTTATTGAGGATTTTGGCATACAGCTCACGAAAACCCAAATTTCCTATCTCAAAAAATTTGCATATTTCATCCGACCAATAAAAGAAAAGTGTTTTTAAAACAAAAAAGTCAACCTTCAAATAATTATGTTCAGTTATGCACTCAATACTTGGTCGGGAATCCTTTTGCAGAAATGACTGCTTCAATGCGGCGTGGCATGGAGGCAATCAGCCTATGGCACTGCTCAGGTGTTATTGAGGCCCAGGATGCTTTGATAGCGGCCTTAAGCTCATCCAGAGTGCTGGGTCTTGCGTCTCTCAACTTTCACTTCACAATATCCCACAGATTCTCTATGGGGTTCAGGTCAGGAGAGTTGGCAGGCCAATTGAGCACAGTAATACCATGGTCAGTAAACCATTTACCAGTGGTTTTGGCACTGTGAGCAGGTGCCAGGTAGTGCTGAAAAATGAAATCTTCATCTCCATAAAGCTTTTCAGCAGATGGAAGCATGAACCCACTTTTGAACCAGAAACAGCGGCAGAAGCGCCTGACCTGGGCTACATAGAAGCAGCACTGGACTGTTGCTCAGAGGTCCAAAGTACTGGAGTCTGGAGGAAGACTGGGGAGAGGGAAATGCCAAAATGCCTGAAGTCCAGTGTCAAGTACCCACAGTCAGTGATGGTCTGGGGTGCCATGTCAGCTGCTGGTGTTGGTCCACTGTGTTTTATCAAGGGCAGGGTCAATGCAGCTAGCTATCAGGGGATTTTGGAGCACTTCATGCTTCCATCTGCTGAAAAGCTTTATGGAGATGAAGATTTCATTTTTCAGCACGTCCTGGCACCTGTTCACAGTGCCAAAACTACTGGTAAATGGTTTACTGACCATGGTACTACTGTGCTCAATTGGCCTGCCAACTCTCCTCACCTGAACCCCATAGAGAATCTGTGGGATATTGTGAAGAGAAAGTTGAGAGACGCAAGACCCAACACTCTGGATGAGCTTAAGGCCGCCATCGAAGCATCCTGGGCCTCCATAACACCTGAGCAGTGCCACAGGCTAATTACCTCCATGCCGTATTGATGCAGTCATTTCTGCAAAAGGATTCCCGACCAAGTATTGAGTGCATAACTGAACATAATTATTTGAAGGTTGACTTTTTTTGTTTTAAAAACACTTTTCTTTTATTGGTCGGATGAAATATGCTAATTTTTTGAGATAGGAAATTTGGGTTTTCATGAGCTGTATGCCAAAATCATCAATAAGAAAAACAATACAAGGCTTGAACTACTTCAGTTGTGTGTAATGAATCTAAAATATATGAAAGTCTAATGTTTATCAGTACATTACAGAAAATAATGAACTTTATCACAATATGCTATTTTTTTTAGAAGATCCTGTATATATAAAGAAAGTGCGCTGCTAATCAAACCAAACAGTCCTCAATAGGCAGAGTCAGTCCCAACTTGTAAGGGTCATAAAAAGTCCAACACCTTCAGCTTTCCATACAACCGAACCTCAGGGATATAAGAACAAAGAAGAATCTCATTGCACAAATATAAGAACTCCAGCAAAAAAAAAACTCCAGCAAAAAAGGAAAGCAGTTAAAATTTGACAGAACCTCCAGGTTTTTGACTAGTCCATCTCCTCATGGGGGATTCTCAGGGTTTTCTTTGTTTTCATAAGCATTTTCTGAACGACAGTTGCTAAGCCTAACTGCCAAAATAGTGTGCAAGTCAGCGGAGAGGGTGGCTGGTATCTTTCTATTTTGGCAGTTAAACTGCTATTCAGGTAATGCTTTTGAAAAAAAAAAAACACTGAGAATCCCCCATGAGAAGATGGACTAGTCCAAAACCAGTTGGTTCTGTCAGATTTTAACTGCTTCCTTTTTTCGCTGGAGTGGGCCACTACAACACTCTGATCGGAAACATGTAGGTAACTTGCACAACATCATTTGGACATTGTAAATGATTAGCTGCGACATTTCATGGACTAATTGCGAGCAGCTCTATGCTCCCTAAGGGCATTTCCACTGCGTCACCTGAACCATACAAGCTCTCACAAATCTTCAAATAAAGCAGCAATCATCACTAAGGGGTAAAGCCCTATTTCAGCCTCTCATGTTTTCAAAGCATATAATAGTAAGTTACATGAATTAGCAATGCACTTCTGTACTCTTTTTTTTATTTTTATTTAAATTAATAAATACATTTAAAATACAAGTCTGGCTAGCTCTTACCTTGATCCTTTAGCTCTTTATTGTCATGGGAGTGAGATTACTGTTTCCAGCATAGAACAGATCACCTGACCATGCCCTCCCTGTCCAGAGAGAGATTAACACTTTGTGGCCAGCGCTGCTGCTACCATGCCTCCTTGTTCATTGTGTAATAAAGTATTTAACCCTTTTCACAAATTTCCCAGTATATTTATAAAAACCACAGATGCTTATCACCCCGCCCTGCTTGAAATAAAACATTTTTCACTGTTCTTTTATTTACAGTAACTTTTCTATAAGCATGCTGGGAAGAGTATAGGTGGGTAGGCGTTTGTTTTTTTGCACACAAGTCAGGGAGACAAGACTCTGCTTATCATTGCTGCAGTACTGTCTACAAAGAGTTAACCTCTCAGAAGTGGGACAAGATGGGAGGGGTCAGTTGATTTGCTTTTGTCCTCTCCCAGCTCCTTACCAGTGATACTGGGATAGGAGGGGGGAGTTCAGACAGCTTTTTCTCCAATAAAATCGCTCTATCCTCTCAAAAGGAGCCAGCCAGAAGAACTACTGGACAAAAGTATTAGAAAAAGTCCACTTGAAAATATCAAGTATATGGTGTATTCCCGGAGTTTGGAACTGGAAAATAAATTTGTGCGCAGCAAATTTACCAGTAATAGAACCACGTCCTGATAGAGCAGACATTTCCACAGTAGAATACATATCCATGTAATCAGTAGCTAGCTGCAGGGGTAACAGTAAAAAAGGGCGCAGGAGGCTAGTGGACAAATCGGGCGCCGCTATTCACTCCCATAATAAATATCGTTTACTGGGTGCCGAACGGGAAAAAAGGGCGCCCGAGAATAATAACGTATAATAACGTTTTCCAAGGGCGCCCGAAGATTTTTAATGTTTTATAACTGCTTGTGATGATTTACGTTTCCTATTTCAATAAAACATTATTTTAAATGTTATCCCTTACTGTTTGTAAAACATTATTATTCACAAAATAAAAGGATCAGTACGTAACGTAAATTGTAATATATTTTATCCCTTACTGTTTCTAAAACATTATTCTACACACAATACAGTTATCACTAAAGAGGGTCGTAGGTTTAGGCACCACCAGGGGGGTCTTAGGTTTAGGCACCATCAGGGGGGTCTTAGGTTTAGGCACCACCAGGGGGGTCTTAGGTTTAGGCACCATCAGGGGAGTCTTAGGTTTAGGCACCATCAGGGGAGTCTTAGGTTTAGGCACCACCAGGGGGGTCTTAGGGTTAGGCACCACCAGGGGGTCTTAGGTTTAGGCACCACCAGGGGGGTCTTAGGTTTAGGCACCACCAGGAGGTCTTAGGTTTAGGCACCACCAGGGGGTCTTAGGTTTAGGCACCAATACGGGGGTCTAGGGGTTAGGGGTAGGTACAGGGAGGGTTACTTACTAATTTTTTTTTAAAACGTTATTATACATTTCACTTTTTAAATGGAAGATTAACGTTTTCACATTTGCCGATTTCATGAACATTATTTAATGATTTATAACAACGAATATTTAAACGAAATATAGTACATTATATTTTTAAACGTTATCCATGTTTATCGTTTAAAACCCCGCGCCCTTTTTTTCCCAGCGCCCCTTTCTAACGTACGCAGCTGCAGGAGCATTTTGTGCACCTTCACATGTAGATACATGTGTATTTACATCCACGCCACAATTTCCCTAACAAGGCAGCTGCTATTAGCCATAACCATGGAGAGAGCAAAGCTGCCACATTAACATCTAGAACAAATTGTCAAGTGTACACATCTGCATTACTTACCACTAACAAAAAGTGTTTCACTTGCTTTGTGTATGCTGCAAACCTTCTTGAAACTTATAGGCTGTGGTGTTGTTGTTGATCCAGTAGCTGTTGAAAAAAAACACTTGATTAAGTTCATCTCATTAATGTTTCATTTTCTGTATACAACAATTGATCACCTTAGCACGCCTGTGCTACTATTTCCTAAGAGTTATTATTAACCTTTTAGCAGCCCTGCCTGACTTATCTCGCTTTAGATAACTTGGGGCAGGGCAGCGGCAGCCGGTTAAACTCAGGGAGGCTGCATAATGCAGCCAAATGCAGAGCGGGCACAGGGAGAGCTTCAATATTTACCTGTTCCGGATGCTGGATTGACGCTCCTCTTCCTCTTATCTTCCTCAACCTGCGGTGCTGCCTACACCCTGTCCTGGGTCCCGATCACATGATATGTCATGTGATCAGGACCCAGAGGATGATGTCATTGTTGCAGCGCCACTCGGTGGTGAAAATGAGGTGCTCCCCTCCTCTTCCAGCACTGAGCGGTGCTGCAACATTGACATCATCCTCTGTGTCCTGATCACATGACATATAATGTGATCGGGATCCAGGACAGGATGTTGGCATTTCAGCGCCGCGGGTGGAGGAAGATAAGAGCAAGAGAGTGTCAATCCAGCATCCGGAATAGGTAAATATGAAAGACCTCCCTACGCCTGCTCGGCATTAGGCTGCCAGGCTAGGAGAGGCACACTGGGGAGGACAGAAAAAAATGTGTCCCTGCAGCGCACATATAGTTTTACTAATATGGCTGCTTAAGGGTTAAATAGCAAGGAAGATTTCTGTCTTCCGAGATTAAAAAACTGCAGTGCCTTGAAGCAGAGTTCTAGCAAGCAGTTGTGTTTCCTTCTTCTCAGAGTCTACAGCCTTGAGTCACCTAGGGTCCTTTCACACTTTGTCCATTGCTTCACATCACAATGGACACAATCATTGCATTGTGACACAAATACAACGATAGTCCTATGGGGCATCACACTAAGCGTGGTGCGGGTCCAATCGACAGGTTCAGTCGATATAACGCAATGAACACTGCGTTTACAAAATACTATCTTGTTACTGTATGCCTCACTGCGGTTGTACCGCACGGTTAACGTGTGATGCGACTTTTTCTTCAACAATGAATGTAGAAATTTGACCCCCTGCCTTGGGCAGCAAGGACAAATGCTCACCACTCAACATCCCAACTCCCCACCTTACTGAAATGCCATACTAGGTTATATGAAGATAACAACCATTCCTACCACAAATATAGCATGAAGCAACATTCGCTGTATGCAGGTAACGAGCTAAGATTAGGAGAACCCTCTGTAAGAGAGTTCTCCTAATCTCTGCTTGTTACAAGACCTTTCTTAAAAGACACCTTCCCACAGAAACAATCAATCAGATTCCAAACTAGCCACCATGGCCAAGATCAAAGAGCTGTCCAAGGATGTCAGGGACACGATTGTAGACCTACATAAGGCTGTGCTAGGCTACAAGACTATCACCAAGTAGCTTGGTGAGAAGGTAACAAGAGTCAGCGTGATAATTCGTAAATAGAAGGAACACAAAATTACTGTCTGTCTCCCTCGGTCTGGAGCTCCATGCAAGATCTCACCTCATGGAGTTGCAATGACCAAGAGAACGGAGATGAACCAGCACAAAACTACATGGGTTTCTCGTCAACGCTCTCATGGCAGCTGGGACCATAGTCACCAAGAAAACAATTGGATCCCTATGACCTGACCCTGCACCACCCCCTCAATATAGCAGTATGAGGCATTGCGTGACACCCCCCCCCCCCCCCCATACAGAATTATGCCTCTCTCCAAGATGGCAGCATTAGGCGGCCCAAATTTTCCCCATGCACCCCTGACCAGACTGCAGCATTAGGTGCCCTGCCTTCCCCCACAGCATGATTAGCTCAACAATAATGACAAGATAAGTTTCAGGGGTTCACTACCACTTACTCGGATCAATCAGTTGATGCCAGTGCAATTTTTTGTGAGTACCACCTATTATACATCTCATATTCTGGAGTTTAAGACTACAACCATTGGTGTCTTTTCACTTTTCTTGTCTCTGGAGGGCTTCTAGGTTATTCAGGCTGCTCGTTCAACTCATACAAGACAGCTGCATGTATATTTTCACAGGGGTGCTTTACTTCATAGGATTCTATTCACTTCATAGGATTCTACACGGTTCAGTTACAAGTAGAATGCAAAGTACTTATGTTTACAGTTGCAAGCCACTGCGCCTTCGCAGCCCTGGCTGCGTGCATCCTCGCTCCCGCTGATGTACGCATACTGAGCCTGCACAGGAAGCTCCCAGCAACATCAGCGGGAGTGAGGAGACAGGCCTGCGGAGAAGCAGTGGCTTGTGGCATTAAAGTCGCAAAAAATGGAAGCGAGCCATGGCGGGGGACCGGAGGATCATTTTGTCTCAGGGTGGGCAAAGGGGGCTATTAGAAGCCCCAGGTAAGTTAAACTCTATTTTTTTTTCATTACAGTACTACTTTAACTACTTTCCGACCGCGTCATGCCAGTGGGCGTAGCCACAGTTGCAGCCCCAGGACTGCCTAATGCCGATCAGCGTAAGGTCCTGCTGGCCTGTTTTGCAGGAGATCGCGCCCGCTGATGCACATGCATCTCCACTTGGTAGACGGAGCTCCTCCCCGCCTTCAGTCTCCCAGCGGCAATCGCCGCTACGAGACTGTTAGACGTCGTCTAATTACCCCGTACATTGCTGCAATCTAAGGCAGTGCTGTATTGGGGACTCACTTGTGTGCTATCATGTGCGGCCCTGTAGAGAGGCCTTAAAGCTGCAGTGGCCTATTTCTTGAAAAATGGCCTGGTCTTCAGGGGGGTTTAACACTGCGGTCCTCAAGTGGTTAAAGCACATCTGAACTCAGTTTGTCTACTTCCTGCTTTCATGGAAACAGACATATTGTTAACATCCTGTGTTTACAAATAAGCTCTCTGCCGTGGCAGTCAGGTGACACAGCTAAGAAATCAAATTACAACTTGTGCTTAGTCACAGATGAGGGGAAATTAGACAGGCTAAACTCTCTAAATACATACAGGGTGCATTTCTCTATGCTTTCCTTCAGTCCAGTGCAAGAGTTCAGGTCCACTGTAAGTGACCTGAACAGCTAATGTTGCTGCTTGGCACTATAGGATGTGGCTGGAGAAGTTTCCAGTGCCTCTTCTGCTCCCCTCTTGATCAGCTGTTTCACAGTTTATTTGTAAGGTAATACTTCAATACATTTCCCCTGCACCACCCAGCCATCAGTTTTAGAGCATGACCTTGTCCTGACACTCTTTTCCCGAGCTTTGCTTCCTTCCTGCACTAGGCTGAGCCCATTAATGAATGTGAATGTGTCCCTCCTCCCTCTAGGTTTGCTCCTACATGCTGGGATTTTACAGATTATCCAGCCTTTCCTTAACTTCTTCCACCTCATAAAGTTATCACCTCCTTTCACAGGCAATTATAGAAATTGTATTTTACAGAGCACAAACGTCTATGTTACCAGTAACGAGAGAGGGGGCCACATGAAAAGCACTGAAGTTTCTTGCAGTCCCCCCTCCTCTTCTCTGGCAAGACAGCAAAGGAAAGTCGAACTCACAAGGGGATGACGGATGCAGTCAATGTTCTATAAAGACCTCCACAGCTCGACATATGAAAAACATTAATACCTACAACACAAACAGTGGCCTGCTACATGCTGGAAACAACACAGAGGTGCTTTGTATCATCTATTTTTTTTATTATTTTTTTAGTATTATTATTGATTTATACAGTGCCAGCATCTTCTGTGGTGCTGTAGAACAAAATATAGGGTATAACAATACTAAATAAACAATACAACAGTTAACAATACATAACAAATCAACTACAGATTTTTACGCAGGGGTGGCATATATTCACACACATTGCACAGCATTGTGAGACAAAAGAGGAAGAGCGCCCTGGCCAAAAGGCCTTACAGTCTAAAGCAGTGGTCCTCAAACTAAGGCCTGCGGGCCGAATGTGGCCCCCTGAAGATTTTTTACCGGCCCCCCATACACAAAATGTATTATAGATGCGGTCAGCTACATCTTTAAATATTGGTTTTCCACATATAGAATGAAGCCAGAAAGCAGTAATTTCGCTGGTTTCCAATAAAATTCCAAGTCAGGGGACACTGCTGTCCAATTGGACTGCAGGTTGTCACCTGGGTATGCTTCACTGTCTGGACCGCAAATACTTCTACATCATTTTATGTATACTCCGGCCCTCCAGCAGTCTGAAGTATGTTAACCTGGCCCTCGACCCAAAACGTTTGGGGACCCCTGGTCTAAAGGCTTCAAGTGGACCTGAACTCTTGCACAGCACAGAAGGAAAACATGTACTGTATGTACTTAGAAAGTTTAGCCTGTCTAATTCCCCCTCATCTGTGCCTTATCACAAGTTGTAATTAGATCGCTCAGCTGTGTCAGCTGACCAGCCCTGTTTCTATGGATGGGCAAGGCGGGAGCCCACCCCGGGGCACTGTGATGGAGGAGCTCCCTCCAGCGGGAGGAGGGGGGGCACTTATACCTGACTAAGCTATATTGGGGCACCTATAACTGGCTTAGCTATACTGCGGCACTTGTACCTGGCTAAGCTATACTGGGGGCACCTATACCTGGCTAAGCTATACTGGGGGCACCTATACCTGGCTAAGCTGTATTGGGGGCACCTGTACCTGGCTAAGCTATACTGGGGGCACCTACACCTGGCTAAGCTATATTGGAGCACCTATACCTGGCTAAGCTATACAGGGGCACCTAAACCTGGCTAAGCTATACGGGGGCACCTATACCTGGCTAAGCTATAGTGGGTCACCTATACCTGGCTAATCTATACCTGGATAAGATATACTGTAGCACCTACACCTGGATAACCTATACAGAGACACATATGCCTGGTTAACCTATACTGGGGCACTGACACCTGGCTGACCTATACTGGGGGAACCCATGTCTGGCTACCTAAACTGTGGGGACACCTATACCTGGCTTCCTATACTGGGGGGCTAAATACCACATTGCAAATAACATTTTTGAGCCCACGGCGTGAGGCACAGTTTTGACACCCTCACCCTAGGAGCAATTTAGCCTAGAAACTGCCCTGCAGCTGACACCCATGGCAGAGAGGCTAATTTGAAAGCACAGGATGTTAACAATATGTCTGCTTCCACAAAAGCAGGAAGTAGATACACTGCAGATTTATTGCAGGATTTGAATCAGCTGTAACAAAGAAATGTTTTTCTTTAGAGGTTATTATGCTGTTGCATATCTTTTAGAGCAGAGAGGAAGTTTAAGTTCAGGTTCGCTTTAAGGGATAGGACAGTAGGTGAAGGGTAACTGTCTCCTGATCCTGTGATCACTGTGAGCCAATCCCAGTGATCACAGGGTCAGGAGCCAATGAAATAAGGAGCTCTGCTGCCATGCCGACAGCAGAGTGAATGGGCTGATGTGACAGGAGAGCAGCAAGAACGGCGGTAGCAATGGGAGAGTGTGGCGCCGTAATTGAAATATCCACCCTGGCAGGTTCCAAACAGGGCATAGACAGGTCCTAACAGGTCCCAAACAGGGCATAGATTTCAATGACTGTGGTCTGGAAGCAGTTAAACTGTAAATGTGGTCATATACTATTTAGATTAGGTGAACAATCAAATCCTTGATTTTGATTGCTCATTCTTATTTCAGCTTGCACCATATGATATTAAGCCCCATCTACACAATACGATTCTTTGTGCGATTCGATTACGATTGTATTTACGATCCAATTAAAGCAGACATGTGCGATCGGGATTCGATTCGATTCAATTCGCCATTGTTTTGCAATGGCAAATCGAATTGAATCGAATCGAATTCCGATCGGACATGTCGGATTTAATCGGATCGTAAATAGAATCGTAATCGAATCGCACACAGAATCGTATTGTGTAGATTAGGCTTTAGATTACAGTTCAGCAGAAATTCCATATACTGTAGTAAATTAAGTACTGCTGCCACGGCTGGCTCTGAGCTGCTTGAGGCCCTTACAATCAAAACCAAAATAAGGCACGGTGTGTGGCTTTACAGAAGCACATGTGCTATTCATGCTGTACACAACACAACTCCAGGATAAATGAGGGCTTCATTTGTAACTTTCAGTAGAGGCTCTGAAATGGTAACCAAAGTCCTTGATTACAGCAGCAATAATAATACGTTCAGCTCATTCGTTCTATCAAAAACCTGCACCGAATGTGCCCAGATTTCAGCCTGGAATGCGTTCCAGCTGCTGGACCACAAGATTTCCCATCAGCAAGCACACATTTTAATTAAAAGATCATTGATCAAACTGCAAGAGGAATGGCTCTGTGCTCTAAGGTAAGGATAGTGTTTCAGTAAAACTGCTTACCATCTACACATAATGATGTGGAAAATCACACAGCAGACCTTAATTTAAAAAGGAACTGGAACGACAAATAGCAGAATGCAATAATTTATTAAGGACACTAGCTTTTACGTTAAATATCCTGGTTTTACCATCAAAAACACTTCCTATAGCTATAAATTGCTGTACATTGGTGTATAGCCCTGCTCTCCCACTGAGTCTTAACATACACTGTTTATTATGCATAATAATAACTAGAGATGTTGCGAACATAGAATTTTTCCGTTTGCAAATGGAGCATGCAAACTTCTGCAAATGTTCGCGAACAGGCGAATCTGAAGAACCGCCATAGACTTCAATGGGCAGACCTACAAAAACTGTTTCTGGCCACAAAAGTGATGAAAAAGTTGTTTCAAGGGGCCTAACACCTGGATAGGGGCATGTCGGAAGGGGATCTATGCCAAAAGTCCCACCAAAAACTACAGAGTTGACGCAAAGTCAGGTTTTAATCCCTAAAGGGCAGGAATCACATTATGCACAGCTCTGAGTGTCAGTGGGCTATGGAGTATCATACACAGAGAAATGCAATTGTGTCTAAATATCAGAGGTTATTGTCTATCAGTCCTCAATGTGTATTGTCCTAATTCAGCCAGTGGTTCGTTTCTTAACACAATTGCATCCCTCATCGCTCAGGAAGAGCAATTTTCTAACTTAATAATTGCTGGAGATTTTAATGGGGTTGTGAATTCTGTGGAAGACAGGCGTTATGAAAGCTCAGCAAAGATAATGCATAGAACAAATGAAAATGATCACTCACTAGCAGATTATGTTGAAGTCATGGGACTTGTAGATGCTTGGAGATTTCTCCATCCACTACAAAGGGATTTTTCTTTCTATTCGCCTTCTCACAAATCATTATCACGCATTGATCTATTTTTTGTTATTCCTAGCACCATGCGAATGGTTGACACCTCAGAGATTTTGGATATTGTGATCTTGGCTCATGCTCCGGTGACCCTGACTTTGCATTTGCCGACTGCTAATGAGCGATCATTTGTTAGTTGGAGATTCCAGAGTTAGCTTGCACATGACAAAGATTTTTTAGCTCAATTGGAAATGTGGTGGTTGGAATGGATTACCTGAAAAATAACTATCGACATGCAAATAATGTTTTGCTGTTTTGGGAAGCTGCCAAAGCAGTAATTCGAGGAGAAGTAATTGCATATGTCAGTGCTAGGAAAAAAAAATCGTATGCAACCTATTCAGAGGCAGCCTCCAGGGCTAGACAAACATACTTGGATTATATTTCTGATATGACAGAACAATCCAGACAAAGTTGGTTGGACGCCAAAGCAGCCTTGGATCTCTGGTATGACAGATATGCTATGCTATGGAGAGCTCACTCTGACTGGACATTTTTTAAGTTTGGGAACAAATCAAAAAAATTGCTTGCAAATATTGCTAAGGTGAAAAGACGCATTTAACACATTATTCATTTATGTGATGCAAAGGGGGTGGTTCACACTGAGCCAAAAAAAAAAAATCATCAGTATTTTTCAAGAATATTACCAAAACTTGTATGGTAGCCCTACTCACGATACTACCAGAGGTAACAAATTTTTGAGTGAAGTACGATTGCCCAAACTGTCTGAGGAGGATATTCAGTTTCTTAACGCCCACGTAGCTGAAAGAGAGATTCTTGCTTTACTGAAAGTTGGCCCCAATGGCAAAGCTCCTGGCCCAGATGGGTTTCCTTAGGAGTTTTACAAGGGTTTGAAAAAACATATATCTCCATGTTTGGCAAAACTATATAATTTCATCTATGATTAAAAAAAAAAATCCCCAAACAGGTTATGGAGCTTATATAAAATTACTTCCTGAAAAAGATAAAGATACACTTGATCCAGGTTCCTTTAGACCTATCTCTTTACTAAACTGCGATATTAAATGAATGTCTAAAGTGTTAGCCGACCGTCTGGCAACTACAGTATATTACCAAATTTCATTGAATCCTCCCAGGTGGGCTTTGTTCAGTGCAGAGCAGCAGTCTCTAATATAAGAAAGGTGATGACGGTTCTAGAATATAATAGACTCTCTTGCAATTCTCGGCATTTCGGAGCGATTTTGTCCCTGGATGCCAAGAAATCTTTCGATAATGTGAGCTGTCAGTGGTTACATCAGGTCATGTCTGGTATGGGCTTCAAGGGCTCCTTTCAGGACTATATATCTTCTATGTATCTATGTCCCACAGGTAAACTTATAGTTGAGGTGTAGCTTCCTCCCCTATCCTTTTACAAAAAGGTACACGCCAGGGATGCCCACTATCCCCACTACTTTTCAACCTGGCTATCGAACCCTTGGCGATATGCCTCAGACAAGGAACCTTATTCCAGGGAATCACAATTAAAAGTACATTATTCTGCTCTTTATTTGCAGACAATATTTTAATTTATCTTAACAACCCAAAGAGGGATCTTAATAGTGTGTTAATTTTTTTTTAACAAATTGGGATATTCAGTGGGTTTAAGATCAACAAAACGAAGTCAGAGATGTTGTTGTTTTTGTCAAGCCATATTAGTGACACAAAAAAGGCAAGAGCAGTGGCTCTGGACTTGGGGATTTAAATTCCAAAGATCTCTTTAAAATATCTGGGTATACACTTTTCACAAAATGCCACTCAAATGTACAGATTAAACTATACCCCCATTATAAATAAAGTATTGTTCGAACCAGACACCTGGAAAAATCTACCACTTTCTTTGTTGGGCAGATGTCATCTTATAAAAATGATCAGTTTTGGACACTTGTTATATCCATTACAGACTTTACCTCTTTTGCTCAAGCATGGAGATGCTCAGGCCCATGTCAGAGCTTTTAAAGTATTTTTGTGGCAAGGAAAGAGATCTAAAATTCCTTTAAGGTTACTACAGAGGCCTATAGATGCTATTGGGGCCAATTTCCCTAACCTTAGGGCCTATAATGTTGCTGCTCTCCTGCATTGCAGGGACTGGCTTGGGAATACAGATTTCTTTACAAACACTATTTTAGAACAGCAACTGGTAGCTCCATGGTCATTGGCAGGAATTTTGCATGCGAGGATCTCCCAACATCAAACGTAACATCCTGCTTAGAGATACGTGTATTGCCTTGAGGGAAACGAGAACATTTTTGGCTCTACCCGGCCATCTCTCCCCCTTGATGCCTTTATGGTCCTCTCCATCCTTTCCTGGTGGTCAGGGGGGAGCGATGGCAAGGGTCTGGAATCGTAAAGGAGTGACACGTCTCTCACATGTCTTAATCGAAAGAGGGAAGTTGCTTATTTTCTCGGAACTACGGTCGCGTTTTCGTCTTCCTGGTGCTCATTCCTTCCTTTACATGCAGGTTCAGCATTTTTTTAAAGCTACATTTGGCCACTCCGGATCAGTGCCAAATCATGATAGCTTGTTAACACTGTTAGGTAATTTGAAAGAAAAAAGTCTATTTCGGAGCTATATATGGGAATAAAACATTTTAAACTAGATTATAGCCCTCCGAAATATTAAAGCTACAGGGCAAAAGCACTTGGATGCCAGGTGGAGGAATTAATTGTAGTAATGGAGCAAGGTTGGCAGAATGTCAGACAGGTGATGATTGGGGAGGTATGGAGAGAAATGCAGTTGAAAATAATTTGTAAGGGATACTATGCATTTGACTTTAAAAAGGTGACTGAAGCTTCACGTTACTTGACTTCATGTCCTAAGTGTGGGGAATCTTCTCCGGACTTATTTCATTTTGCTTTGGGCATGCGTGAAAATTAGAAATTCCTGGGAGGGAGTTGGGAGACTCTCGCATAGAGTACGGTAACTAAAATCACAAGACCTTTAGACCCAATGCTGTTTTTATTCCACAGTGTCCCTAGACAGAATTCAGCGAAACTGACCATCTTAAAAACTTTAGAGCACCTTTTCTTTCTAGCTGCTAAAAAATGTATTTTGAACCTGTGGATCCACTCGGAAACTCCCTCACAGAAACAGGTACTAGATATGATGCGCAAACTACTCTATATAGCCAAATTTAATGCAGAACAAGCTAAGAATCTCAATACTAAAAAGGTTTTCAAACTATGGAGGCCATTTATTCTACAATTTGCCCCTAAAGCAGAAATAAGACAAATTATGAGGCCATTTACTTAAACATCGTGGTACCTGAGGGGTAAGATAGCTGGCTCCTTAGGGCTCCTGGAAATGAGTGATGATGATACATGATCTAAGTCTAATTCATAGTTACATAGTTATTTGGGGTTGAAAAAAGACAGACGTCCATCGAGTTCAACCAGAGAACAAAGTACAACACCAGCCTGCTCCCTCACATATCCCTGTTGATCCAGAGGAAGGTGAAAAACCCTTACAAGGCATGGTCCAATTAGCCCCAAAAGGGAAAAAAAATTCCTTCCCGACTCCAGACGGCAATCAGATAAAATCCCTGGATCAATATCATTAGGCATTACCTAGTAATTGTAGCCATGGATGTCTTTCAATGCAAGGAAAGCATCTAAGCCCCCTTTAAATGCAGGTATAGAGTTTGCCATAACGACTTCCTGTGGCAATATATTCCACCTCTTAATCACTATTATTGTAAAGAACCCTTTCCTAAATAAATGGCTAAAACATTTTTCCTCCATGCGCAGATCATGTCCTCTAGTCCTTTGAGAAGGCCTAGGGACAAAGAGCTCTTCTGCCAAGCTTTTATATTGCCCTCTGATGTATTATATACATGTTAATTAGATTCCCTCTAAGGAGTCTTTTCTCTAGACTAAATAAACCCAGTTTATCTAACCTTTCTTGGTGAGACCTTCCATCCCACGTATCAATTTTGTTGCTCGTCTCTGCAACTGCTCTAAAACTGCAATATCTTTCCTGTAATGTGGTGCCCAGAACTGAATTCCATATTCCAGATGTGGCCTTACTAGAGAGTTAAACAGGGGCAATATTATGCTAGCATCTCGAGTTTTTATTTTCCTTTTAATGCATCCCAAAATTTTGTTAGCTTTAGCTGCAGCGGCTTGGCATTGAGTGCGATTATTTAACTTGTTGTTGATGAGTACTCCTAAGTCCTTCTCCAAGTTTGATGTCCCCAACTGTATCCCATTTATTTTGTATGGTGCTAGACCATTGGTACGACCAAAATGCATGGCTTTACATTTTTCAGCATTGAATTTCATCTGCCATTTATGTGCCCATATAGCCATCCTATCCAGATCCTGTTGCAATATGACACTATCTTCCTGAGAGTTGATGATTCTGCACAATTTTGTATCATCTGCAAAAATAGCAACATTGCTCACTACTGAATCTACTAGGTCATTAATAAATAAATTGAAGAGCACTGGACCCAGTACAGACCCCTGTGGGACCCCACTGCTAACAGTCTCCCATTTTGAGTATGATCCATTGACCATAACTCTTTGTTTTCTGTCCACTAGCCAGTTCCCTATCCATGCACACAGACTCTTACCCAGTCCTTGCATCCTCAACTTTTGCACCAGACTTTTGTGGGGAACAGTGTCGAAGGCCTTTGCAAAGTCCAAGTACATCACATCTACAGCATTCCCAATATCCACATTAGCGTTCACTACCTCATAAAAGCTGAGCATGTTAGTCAAACAGGACCTGTCTTTAGTAAACCCATGTTGATGCTGAGAAATAAGATTGTTTTCTACTATGAAGTCATGTATAGTACCTCTTAGTTGCATACAACTGATGTTAAGCTTACAGGTCTATCATTTCCTGGATCTGATTTTTTGCCCTTCTTAAATAATGGGAAAACGTGGGCTGTACGCCAATCCACTGGGACTCTACCATTTGAACGAGAGTCATAAAAGATAAAATAAAGGAGTTTATCTATAACTGAACTTAATTCCCTTAGGACCCGAGGATGCATGCCATCCGGGCCAGGTGCCTTGTCTATTTTTAATTTATTTAGTCTTGCCTACACTTCTTTCTGCGTTAAGTATTTAATCGTACAGTTGAATTCAGTTTTTTTTCCATGCCATCCTAATGACTATTTCAACTGTACTGATTTTTACCCTATGTTCGTTTACCTTTATCTAAAACTACTCATACTATCCTTACTATCTTTGACAGTTCCGATATGACCGGAATCATTTGGGGGGGTTAGAGGTCGGTTGTTATGGGGAAAGGGTGTGGGTTAAGGGAGGGGAGGTTATATTTTCATATATATTTTTCAAATGGAACTATCATTTAAGTAAGGGGATAAAAATCCCGGGAAAGTCTGATGTTTATCACTGGTTTATATGTTCTTGATACATTACCTAATATTGTATGTTGCTGTACTTATCTGCGATTTCATCTTTTTCGATACAGATGCTTGTAACTTTATAAATATTTTGACTTTTTCGTGAAAATAAAAAGATTTAAAAGAAATGCAATAGTACTATCAGAATACAGTGAAATAATAATGCACTGGATTGGTTCTGTGCCTGCAACTTAATGAGGTGTGCACACAACTCTGGGTGTCAGTGGGCTGTGAAGTGTCACACAAAAACAGCAACACACAGGAGCCAATGTGCTAGCCCTCAAAAGGCCTGTTTGGGGTGCTTTCACAGCAAGTGAGGAACAAGAACACAGGCCTAGCTAATGCTTTCCTCACCTATCTGCAGCAAGTCTGACCCTGCTCTCACTAACAGTCAGCAGCCAGCAGAGAATTAATCCAATATGGCTACCGCAACTGCTTTTTGTTTTTAAAGAAGGTAGCGCTTTCACAACTAAAAGTCTCTGTAATATGCAATAGATGCTAATAGGAGTCCCAATTCCGTTTGCCTTTGATTGTGAGGTAGCAGTCTGCCGTCTGTGGCCTCTTCACTATAATAACCACCACCACACCACAAGGGACCGAACTCACCAGATAGTAGGACCTATGTAAGGCCAAGATACGCCTCGGGACACTTAGGGCCGTCCCCCACCTGCAACTGCTTTTTGATAGGGAAGTGGGGGGTCCAGGAGGGGATGCTAGCTGATTGGCTGCCATGTGTCTGCTGACTGTGAGGTAAAGGGTCAAAGTTTAGCTCAATGATAATGTATAGGGGGCGAATCAAACACGCCAAATGTTCACTGTTCATCTGATGTTTGCAGAATACTGCTCGGCACATCTTTAATTATAACTCTTCCCGAGCATTCTGGGACACCAGCTATGTTTTTGTACTGGCTTTAGAACTCTCAGAACATTCTGCAGAGATCACTTACCAGTACCAAATATGTCACCGCATGTGATTCATTTCAGAAAGTAAATCGGGGAGAGCAATCATTTTACAATGGGCATATGCTGACAAAATAATTTATAAATTAATATTGTAAAAAATAAGCAGTGATATTGATTGTGCTGTTTTGGTTACAGTTCCCATTTGAATTGGCTAAGATAATGCACAAGGAGATGATTGATATGGAGACAGACTGCAGTGGCATACCTGTGCCCGGTGTGGAAGCCTAAAGGCCTGTACCCACCATACGATTTTCCTGATGATTTTTCTGCCGACTGTCGATTTTTTGATTGGTGAGCGGTAGTTTCCGCAATCTCGCGATATGGGTTCACGATCATGTGAATGATGTTTAGCGATGCGCTCCGATAACTACCGCCATGGTGGATTGAATCTTAAAGATCCCTGATGACTCCATGTATAGTACCGCCCGTTCGCACCTGTTGTGTAACATCGCGTGCAGGGAGAGCAATCACTGCATGCTCATCATCAAGGGGACGTCACTGGATGTGTCGGGTGGTGAGTACTCAGCGTCTGGGCTAATACAGATTTAGCATGGGAGACCTCTAGCCTTTTTCTAATGCTGTACACAGCAGGGAGCACAGCTACATGAACATATCCAACAGGCTCTTGTGGAAAAACACCCCAGAAAAATTACTCTCAAAGGGCCTGAGCCCATTGACGCAGTTGTGTCCACTTTTCAGTTATACATCAATGTTAGAGATGCTAAAAAGAGGACAGAAGTGGATACAACTGCGTCAGAGGGCTCAGGCCCTAAATGGTATCCCATTATATGAGCCCAAAAACCTACACAATAAATTGTAGACATTAAAGTGTACCCGAGATGAGGCAAGAGCAATAAAATATACATACCTGGGGCTTCCTCCAGCCCCCTACAGCCTGATCGCTCCTATACCGCCCTCTTCTGACTGCCTGTTCACCTGCAATTGGCCCCGGAAAGTCCTCTGGTCCGGGGCCAACTGTGCATGCACGGAGGGGGAAAAATTACTTTTGCCATATGAGGAGAATTTTTTAAGTTGCACCTTGGCAGCGAACAGGTTAAAGCCGTCCAAGCCTGAGGGAAAGGAAGTGAGGTCATACCTCTCCAAGCAGACACAGTCAGGGCTATGAACCTATAAGAAATTTGAATCCCTTTAATGCCTTTTCACACTAAACACAACAAAAATACATTTTTTCCAGGCATTCTGCTTTTAACAGTTATTTCCAGTGATGTGATAATAGACATGTGGGCTGCACAGCACATATGTACAGCTAACTTACGTCAACTGGATTCCTGGAACTTGATAGGGGAGCATCCTAATATGACCTGTAGTTTAAGGGTTACCAAAGTTGTTTCTGGTAACTGAGATCTGGTAACTGATTTGTTAAAACTGAAGAGAACAAGTATTGAAAGAAAGGTGGAATGCATAGAAAACAGATACTTAAAGCAAAAACTAAAATAAAGCTGGTGCAGTTAGACTGCTATTTATGCTGATGCAATTAGCCTATTTCTCCCTAAACTACAATAGGAGCCCTATCTTCTCCTCTGAAGAGTGGTGGAAGGGGTAATCTATGAAACCATAAGGCTAAATAACTTCTGTAAGCAGTGCTTGCGCTTCCTAAAGCCACTTTTGCCACCGTTTTTGCAGCACAATTTGCAGGCATTACAGCGATTGGGATTTGCATTTGAAAAAAGTTATTACATACATGTGGGATCCATGAGTGGGTTTCCGGAGCGTTGCCCTTGCCCCTTGCACTAATGGTATCGCGTCTAAGCAAGAGGGCAGGAGGTTATGCTCGGAATCAGCATTTAAGTGTAAAAACTTTATTTAAAACATGCAAAGTGCACACAAAATTGCTGCAAAGCTGATACTTTATATTGGAGCACATCACTCCCAAAAATCTTGGAGCACATCACTCCCAAAACCACTGATTGCAATTTCATTAATCGCAGTCACACCTCGCACCTCCATTGACATTTATTAGCCTAGCACTTTTGGAATCAATGGCAATTACAAAGTGTGGCTAAAGGTGCATACACACGTCTGATTTTATGCACGATCATTGTTCAAACCGGACGTTTGAACGACTTGACGACAAAACGTTTTAAATGCTAATTACAGCTAATTTACATGTTGTTTGAATGGTTGATTGACTGGATAGAACAATGGACCAGATCAAGTGACTGATCAAACGACTTGTTGCTTGAATTTTAGTGTCAAACTAATAGACTTTCAAACAACAAGTCGTTTGTACACATGTACGGACCTAACTGTCGTTTGAACAACAGTTAGTCCACGGATCCACCGAGCGGATCAGTCAACACTGCTGCTATCAGTCTAACAATCGTTCGTACACACGCCAAACTGTCGTTCAAAGAAATATCAGATGTGTGTACGTACCCTTACAGTAAAATTACTCTAGTAAGCCATAGCCCTAAAGAAGGCTTAAATGGAGCTATATTCATTGCACCTCCAGCCCCAACATAGTGGGTGAAATATTACAATTCTTGCAGTAAATAGTGCACATTAAATATGAGAGGTGCTGGCAGGGCAAGCAACAATGGGGCCCCAGGGCAAAATAAACCTGGGGGGCCCCCCAACAGATACCCCGTCACAAAAATCGGCATTATGGGACCTTTTTTGCAGCTGGTATAGTTAGGGTGTGAAGCCCCAATCGGTCGGAGCTCCACATTCTGGCTACCCCAGCCTGCATGGGGGACAATTGGATAAAAAGTTTCAGGAGGGGGGACCCCACATCATTTTTAAAAAAAAAATTCCCACACTCTAAACATTAAAAAAAAAAAAATTGGGAAAATAGGAAAAAATGCCAGGGATCTTCATACAGCCATATTGCAGCTGTATAGCGATCCCTGGCCAAAGCGCTGCGGCTGCATATGGACCCCCTGGAAACCCCGTCAGGAAATGTATTGCTCTTTCTTTTGATGCATGTAAAATTACACTACCGTTAGGTTTGCTACTAAAAGTGACATTTACCGCATTTAAAAGTATACTATTTTCCTTCGAAACTTTAAAATCGATTTTCTCAAAAACTATAAGGTCTTTTCGAAAAATTGTTTTTTTCCTCTTATTCCCAATGATATCCTTAACATATCCTGCAAATTTAGGGTTTCTAGCATTTAAGGTGGATTTTCTATTAACTGTTAAAGTTGGCAGGTTTTTAAATGTATATTTTTTTCCTTTGAAACTTTAAAATCGATTTTAGAATCGAGTTTTCCTCTTGTAGCCAATTGTCCCCTTTGCCTCTATGGTAGAGCCGGCCCTGGGTGCTGGGATGTGCTATGGTCAGCTCTGCCAGCTTCTGCTTCTAGTATACAAATTTCATATTATAGCAATCACCAGCCCTAACATTTACATTTAATTATGCTTTTTTTTATTTAAATAGGTTCCATTTAAAAACAAAAAAATCAAGCATCTTCAACATAGGAGAGCAACACAAGATAGCTATTTTGCTCCTTTGTGGGACTGAGGAAGCGAGAATCTCAAATTCAGTCTCTGCAAATAATTTTTTGCCAGGCAATTTCAGACAAATTAGGATTTTACACTGAAGTCAACAGCACCAACTTCTTCAGTCAATAGCAAAATCCCCATACATGCAATGTTCACATTTTCTAGGTATGTTATGCTAGGTATGTTATAGGGCATAGTGGCAACAAGTAAGAAAAAAAATAGAAAGGTTTTTTTTTTCTAGAGATAATTGATTTTAAAATGGGTTTGTAAATTATGTGAAATAGATAATGGCCCTTATTCAATTCACTCTGCTAAATTTACTGCTAGGAGATGATTTTCCATCTTATGTTTAACCACATAACGACCGCCCCCAGCCGATGGGCGGCGGCAAAGTCTGGGCCCAAACGACCGCAATACGCCCATCGGCGGGGGCGGCTGCGGGAGTGGCTATGCGGCGATCGCGTCATTCGTGACGCGATCAGCCGCCGGGGACTGGCTCCGCCCCCCGTTCGCCGTAACCCGCCGGCCGTTCGGAAGCGCCGGCGGGTTACTGGCATCCGGATCGCCGCTGCAACAGTGTATAATAGGCTTTGTAATGTATACAAAGCCTATTATACTGGCTGCCTCCTGCCCTGGTGGTCCCAGTGTCCGAGGGACCACCAGGGCAGGCTGCAGCCACCCTAGTCTGCACCAAACACACTGATTTCCCCCCCCCCTGCCCCCTGATCGCCCACAGCACCCCTCAGACCCCCCCCTGCCCACCCCCCAGACCACTGTTTGCACCCAGTCACCCTCCTAATCACCCATCAATCACTCCCTGTCACTATCTGTCAACGCTATTTTTTTTTTAAGTCCCTAATCTGCCCCCTACTCCCTCCTGATCACCCCCCCACCCCTCAGATTCTCCCCAGACCCCCCCCAGACCCCCCCCCCCCCCGTGTACTGTATGCATCTATCCCCCCTGATCACCTGTCAATCACCTGTCAATCACCTGTCAATCACCTGTCAATCACCCGTCAATCACCCCCTGTCACTGCCACCCATCAATCAGCCCCTGATCTGCCCCTTGCGGGCAATCTGATCACCCCCGCACACCAATAGATCGCCCGCAGATCCGACATCAGATCACCTCCCAAATCCATTGTTTACATCTATTCTCTCCTCTAAACACCCACTAATTACCCATCAATCACCCCCTATCACCACCTGTCACTGTTACCCATCAGATTAGACCCTAATCTGCCCCTTGCGGGCACCCAATCACCTGCCCACACGCTCAGATTGCCCTCAGACCCCCCCCTTATCAATTCGCCCGTGCAATATTTACATCTGTTCTCCCCTGTAATAACCCACTGATTACCTGTCAATCACCCATCAATCACCCCCTGTCACTGCCACCCATCAATCACCCCCTGTCACTGCCACCCATCAATCAGCCCCTAACCTGCCCCTTGCGGGCAATCTGATCACCCACCCACACCAATAGATCGCCCGCAGATCCGACATCAGATCACCTCCCAAATCCATTGTTTACATCTATTCTCTCCTCTAAACACCCACTAATTACCCATCAATCACCCCCTATCACCACCTGTCACTGTTACCCATCAGATTAGACCCTAATCTGCCCCTTGCGGGCACCCAATCACCTGCCCACACGCTCAGATTGCCCTCAGACCCCCCCCTTATCAATTCGCCCGTGCAATATTTACATCTGTTCTCCCCTGTAATAACCCACTGATTACCTGTCAATCACCCATCAATCACCCCCTGTCACTGCCACCCATCAATCACCCCCTGTCACTGCCACCCATCAATCAGCCCCTAACCTGCCCCTTGCGGGCAATCTGATCACCCACCCACACCAATAGATCGCCCGCAGATCCGACATCAGATCACCTCCCAAATCCATTGTTTACATCTATTCTCTCCTCTAAACACCCACTAATTACCCATCAATCACCCCCTATCACCACCTGTCACTGTTACCCATCAGATTAGACCCTAATCTGCCCCTTGCGGGCACCCAATCACCCGCCCACACCTCAGAACGCCCTCAGACCCCAGCCCTGATCACCTCGCCAGTGCATTGCTTGCATCTATTTCCCCCCTCTAATCACACCTTGAGACACCCATCAATCACCTCCTGTCACCCCCTAGCACACCTACCCATCAGATCAGGCCCTAATTTGCCCCGTGTGGGCTCCTGATCACTCGGCCAAACCCTCAGATCCCCCTCAGACCCCCTTCCGATCACCTCCCCAGTGCATTGATTGCATCTATTTTCCCCTCTAACCGCCCCCTGAGACACCCATCAATCACCTCCTGTCACCCCCCTAGCACTCCTATCCATCAGATCAGGCCCAATACATCCTGTCATCTAAGAGGCCACCCTGCTTATGACCGATTCCACAAAATTTGCCCCCTCATAGACCACCTGTCATCAAAATTTGCAGATGCTTATACCCCTGAACAGTCATTTTGAGAAATTTGGTTTCCAGACTACTCACAGTTTTGGGCCCGTAAAATGCCAGGGCAGTATAGGAACCCCACAAGTGACCCCATTTTAGAAAGAAGACACCCCAAGGTATTCTGTTAGGTGTATGATGAGTTCATAGAATATTTTATTTTTTGTCAAAAGTTAGCGGAAATTGGATTGTTATTGTTTTTTTCACAAAGTGTCATTTTTCACTAACTTGTGAGAAAAAATAAAATCTTCTATGAACTCACCATACCCCTAACGGAATACCTTGGGGTGTCTTCTTTCTAAAATGGGGTCACTTGTGGGGTTCCTATACTGCCCTGGCATTTTAGGGGCCCTAAACCGTGAGGAGTAGTCTAGAAAACAAATGCCTCAAAATGACCTGTGAATAGGACGTTGGGCCCCTTAGCGCACCTAGGCTGCAAAAAAGTGTCACACATGTGGTATCGCCATACTCAGGAGAAGTAGTATAATGTGTTTTGTGGTGTATTTTTACACATACCCATGCTGGGTGGGAGAAATCTCTCTGTAAATGGACAATTGTGTGTAAAAAAAATCAAAAATGTGTCATTTACAGAGATATTTCTCCCACCCAGCATGGTTATATGTAAAAATACACCACAAAACACATTATACTACTTCTTCTGAGTACGGCGATACCACATGTGTGACACTTTTTTGCAGCCTAACTGTGCTAAGGGGCCCAAAGTCCAATGAGTACCTTTAGGATTTCACAGGTCATTTTGAGACATTTGGGTTCAAGACTACTCCTCACGGTTTAGGGCCCCTAAAATGCCAGGGCAGTATAGGAACCCCACAAGTGACCCCATTTTAGAAAGAAGACACCCCAAGGTATTCTTTTAGGTGTATGATGAGTTCATAGAAGATTTTATTTTTTGTCACAAGTTAGCGGAAATTGATATGTATTGTTTTTTTTTTCACAAAGTGTCATTTTCCGCTAACTTGTGACAAAAAAAAAATCTTCTATGAACTCACCATACTCCTAACAGAATACCTTGGGGTGTCTTCTTTCTAAAATGGGGTCACTTGTGGGGTTCCTATACTGCCCTGGCATTTTAGGGGCCCTAAACCGTGAGGAGTAGTCTAGAATCCAAATGCCTCAAAATGACCTGTGAATAGGACGTTAGGCCCCTTAGCGCACCTAGGTTGCAAAAAAGTGTCACACATGTGGTATCGCCGTACTCAGAAGAAGTAGTATAATGTGTTTTGGGGTGTATTTTTATACATACCCATGCTGGGTGGGAGAAATCTCTCTGTAAATGGACAATTGTGTGTAAAAAAAATCAAATAATTGTCATTTACAGAGATATTTCTCCCACCCAGCATGGGTATGTGTAAAAATACACCCCAAAACACATTATACTACTTCTCCTGAGTACGGCGGTACCACATGTGTGGCACTTTTTTGCACCCTAAGTGCGCTAAGGGGCCCAAAGTCCAATGAGTACCTTTAGGATTTCACAGGTCATTTTGCCACATTTGGTTTCAAGACTACTCCTCACGGTTTAGGGCCCCTAAAATGCCAGGGCAGTATAGGAACCCCACAAATGACTCCATTTTAGAAAGAAGACACCCCAAGGTATTCCGTTAGGAGAATGGCGAGTTCATAGAAGATTTTATTTTTTGTCACAAGTTAGCGGAAAATGACACTTTGTGAAAAAAAACAATTACAATCAATTTCCGCTAACTTGTGACAAAAAAAAAAAATCTTCTATGAACTCACCATACATCTAACGGAATACCTTGGGGTGTCTTCTTTCTAAAATGGGGTAATTTGTGGGGTTCCTATACTGTCCTGGCATTTTAGGGGCCCTAAACCGTGAGGAGTAGTCTTGAAACGAAATTTCTCAAAATGACCTGTGAAATCCTAAAGGTACTCATTGGACTTTGGGCCCCTTAGCGCAGTTAGGGTGCAAAAAAGTGCCACACATGTGGTATCGCCGTACTCAGGAGAAGTAGTATAATGTGTTTTGGGGTGTATTTTTCCACATACCCATGCTGAGTGGGAGAAATATCTCTATAAATAGACAATTGTGTGTAAAAAAAATAAAAAAATTGTCATTTACGGAGATATTTCTCCCACCCAGCATGTGTATGTGTAAAAATACACCCCAAAACACATTATACTACTTTTCCTGAGTACGGCAATACCACATGTGTGGCACTTTTTTGCGGCCTAACTGCGCTAAGGGGCCCAAAGTCCAATGAGCATCTTTAGGCTTTACAGGGGTGCTTACAATTAGGCACCCCCCAAATGCCAGGACAGTAAACACACCCCACAAATGACCCCATTCTGGAAAGTAGACACTTCAAGGTATTCAGAGAGGAGCATAGTGAGTCCGTGGCAGATTTCATTTTTTTTTGTCGCAAGTTAGAAGAAATGGAAACTTTTTTTTTTTTTTTTTTTTGTCACAAACTGTCATTTTCCGCTAACTTGTGACAAAAAATAAAATCTTCTATGAACTCACCATGCCTCTCACTGAATACTTTGGGATGTCTTCTTTCCAAAATGGGGTCATTTGGGGGGTATTTGTACTATCCTGGAATTTTAGCCCCTCATGAAACATGACAGGTGCGCAGAAAAGTCAGAGATGCTTGAAAATGGGAAAATTCACTTTTGGCACCATAGTTTGTAAACGCTATAACTTTTACCCAATCCAATAAATATACACTGAATGTTTTTTTTTTTATCAAAGACATGTAGCAGAATAACTTTCGCGCTCAAATGTATAGGAAATTTTACTTTATTTGAAAAATGTCAGCACAGAAAGTTAAAAAAGTCATTTTTTTGACAAAATTCATGTCTTTTTTGATGAATATAATAAAAAGTAAAACTCGCAGCAGCAATCAAATAGCATCAAAAGAAAGCTGTATTAGTGACAAGAAAAGGAGGTAAAATTCATTTAGGTGGTAGGTTTTATGACCGAGCAATAAACCGTGAAAGCTGCAGTGGTCTGAATGGAGAAAAAGGCTCTGGTCCTTAAGGGGCGAAAAGACTGTGGTCCCGAAGTGGTTAAAATAGATTTCAGCACTCTGCAATTGAAAAAGACTAGACACAGAACATTTATATCACGCTTTTCTCCTGGCGGACACAAAGTGCACAAAGTAGGTGAAAACTACTGTCAAAATTATTTTTTTCCCCCTTGCTGATGCTTAACCACTTCATCTCCAAGGGTTTTTCCCCTTAATATACCAGAGCAATTTTCACCTGTCAGCGCTCCTTCCATTAATTTGCCTATAACTTTATTACAACTTATCAGAACAAAACAATCTATATCTTGTTTTTTTTTTTTGTTACCAATTAGGCTTTCTTTGGGGTGTACTTTTTACTAAGAATTATTTTACTCTAAAAGAAAAAGAAGAAAAAATTGAAAACATTCATTATTTCTCAGTTTTCGGCCATTATAGTTTTAAAATAATACATGCTACCTTAATTAAAACCCACACATTTTATTTGCCCGTTTGTCCCGGTTATTGAAACATTTTCCCCTAATACAATATATGGCGCCAATATTTTATTTGGAAATAAAGGTGCATTTTTTTCAGTTTTGCGTCCATCCCTATTAACAAGATCATAATTTATAAAGCAATAGTAATATAAACTCTTGACACACATATTAAAAAAGTTCAGTCCCTAAGGTAACAATTTATGTATTATTTTTTTAGTGTAATTTTTTTTTCAAAAACATTTTTTAGTAACTATTGGGGAGTATGGGAGGTCAGGGGTTAATTTAAAATGTAAAAATAAGGTCTAAATAGGTCTTTTATTGAAAAAAAAATTAGATGTCATTTTACTATTTAGCCCCAAGATGTCCTTGCGGCTGACTTCCTTATGTGTAGTATTACCACGCAAAGAGGAGTGATGCGTGGACGGTGTTTGAGAATGAAGGTGCTGTCTCATGGATGTTCATTCACATGGGCTTAGATTAATGAATTTTCATTGATCTAGCGGCTAGCTATCGGCGGCGGTAAAGAGTGCCCTGGATGGTGAAACGGGCTGGGGTGGGGGGTGAAAGGGGGCAAACGGAAACGTGCGGCCAGGAGGGACGTAGTAGCTACACCCCTGCAAGCAGTTATGGCATTTTGCAGGGACGTAGTTACTCGTCACAGGGGAGGGGAAGTGGTTCAAAGGCATTTTATCGATAAGGTATGAAAAAATCATACAGGAGAAAACTTACGAGAAAAAGTGAATTGAATAAGGGCCATAGAGCTATATCCTGTTAACTTTTCTCTGTCTTTTTCCCCAAGGGAATAATTTTTCATCTTACCTAAAAAATATTTTTTCTGTACTTAGCAATTTAAAGTACAAAAAGTAGATAAAAAGGTTATATAAAACTAATTTTGAGTAATTACATGCTGTGGGTGAAGGCCCCGGGGAGGGGGTCAGCTTATGGAATACATTTGGCTTGTGAACAATAGAAATCCAAACAGCAAATTCACTGTTTTTTTTTGTACAGTGGTGTATGTATAATTACAATACCGAAGGGTAAGATACATTGGGCCTGATCCAATTAATTTTTTCTCCTCAGTTTTCTCCTAGGAGATCATTTTCATCTTCTGTTTAAAAGCACTCTCTAATTAAAAAAGTTCCAAAAAGAAGATGAAAAAGTACTTTCTAAAATATTTTCTTGCTTGCTGGTGGCTTAAGGCTTGTACACACCTGCAACTTTTCCACCCAACTATCTGCCAAACTAGTCTGTTGGACGATAGGTTGGGCATGGGTATACATGGCAAACGGCTAGACAAGCGACTGATAAGCAATCAAACTGGCGGATCAACTAACCAACTATCCTGCAGGTTGGCTACATGTGTACAAGTCGTTTAAATTAATTATTTTTTGAATTTTTTTAAACGGATATGGTGCATGTGCAGTATTTTAATTAGTTGGTTGTTTAGTTGGTCAGCTCGTGTGTTTGTACCGATTGTGCAAACAACAAATTGTGCGGCGGTTCGTCATGTTGAGTGGTTGGTCATGCATTGACCACTGCAGCCTACAGGTGTTTTCACCTTTAGGCTGGAATCAATTTTCCCCTGTCAGCGCTCCTCCCATTCATTCTCCAGTAACTTTATCACTAATCATCACACATAAATGATCTATATTTTGGGTTTTTTCGCCACAAATTAAGCTTTTTGTGAGCGATACTTGTTTTTAGTAATTACTTTGTTTTCTATGCATTTTACAGGCAAATACACACAAAAAAAGAAAAAATACACTATTTCTTCAATTCCATCCCCTATAGTTTTAAAATAAGCAATGCTATTATAAATAAAACGCACCCATTTTATTCTCTCGCTAATCCTGGCTATCAAAACATTTAAATTATATCCCTAGTACATAATACATACATGTATTTTTTCTGTGTGTTTGGTGTGTCCTATCAATTGTAAGCCCTTATGTACTGAAATAACAGTAACATACCCTCATGACAAAAAAGTTAAGTCCCTAAGGTCTATTTATGGATGATTTTTTTTTTTTTACTTTTTTTTTTTTATTTGTTTGCTTGGTAACTGGGGTGGGGGGAAAGGGGCTTTGGAAGTGATTCAATTATATTATAATTATTTTTTTATAAATAAAATCTGTGCAGTGTAATTTAACTTTTAACTTTTGATTTAACTTTTTGCTACTAGATGGATTGCCAGGAAGTGTTTTCTTTCCTGCTCATTTACGTCTATTCTTATGAATGGACATGTCCCCTGATTGGGGTCATGTCCATTCATTACAGGCACTGAGATTGGTTCCGAGAAGCTTTGCATCTCTTCCCCAATCGCCGAAACGGAAGACCACTGGGGTGCACTGGGCTGCGGCCCCATGACCCCTGCGGGTATCGCCGCTTGCAAACTGGTCAAGAATACTCATCCAGTTTGCCTTTAGCTGTGCCTATCTGGATGAGAACACTTGTCCAGATAGGCTTACGCTGTTAAGTTGCACGTGTGTACATACCTTAAGAGCCATTTTATTGATAAGATGTGAAATATCACCTAGGAGAAAATGTGAATTGGATGGTGCCTATTGTCTGTTATTTGGACTCATTGTTCCTATTGTAACTTCTAAACCAATTTTCTCAAAAAAATGTTGACTTGGTATTATAAAGCAAATCTGGTGAAGATAGCACATATGGGGGCTTTGCAATTAACAGCAAAAGTTACCAGCTTGGTGCTATTGAATTCAAGTTCACAATACTGATTCACAGAACAGTCTGAAGTTCGACGAAAATTGCTACTTCTTTTATCAATCTTATTAGTGAATGAGTGCTCAAATTGAACATGCATACTGAAACCAGTAGCCAATCAGTAATATATGCAAGTAATGTTTCAGAACCATTAATTCGTAATGGATCTGATAGGAGAAGGTGCATTGGTGCTTTGCTCAAAACTCCATCTGTGGTTGCTTGATGCTTCAGTTTGTCTGCTTTGCTATCTTCTCAAGGCACTTGGTGTAGCTCCATAATAGATGATGGATGTGAGTACAGCCAAACCTTCAGATAGGCTTGTCCTTAAAGGGAACCAGAGAGGAACTTTAATAAAAAAAATAGAACAAGCTTTTATACATACCTGGGGCTTCTTCCAGCCCCATAAGCCTGGATCGCTCCCACGCCGCCATCCTCCACTTCCTGTATCGGCGGTACCGGGTCCCGTCACTTCCGGCGGACGCGGCCAATTGTCCGCATCACAGGGGCTCCCTCCATACCCGTACGCATGAGGCTGCGCAGTAGGCAGCCTCATGCGTACGTATATGGAGGGAGCCCCGTGTGATGCGGACAATTGGCCGCGTCTGCCGGCCGACTGGCCGACTCGCGGCAAAAACGACGGGACCCGGTATCGGCGGATCCAGGCAGCAGAGAATGGCGGTGTGGGAGCGGTCCGTGCGTATGGGGCTGGAGGAAGCCCCAGGTATGTATAAAAGCTTCCCCCCAACCTCTCTGGTTCCCTTTAAAAGGAGGCATTACTCCTTTACCAGCTGCTGAGAAACAGCTGGAGAACCAGGGCACTACTGCACTCCAAAAAAAGGAGAGGCATGCAGCATGTTATTCATGCTGCACAGGGAAGTGGATAAAAACAATGAGCCCTGTAGCAAATGCCCTGTAGCAAAGAGTTGATGTGCTCCAAGAAAACACCTCCTCAATTTTAGGTTTCCAAAGGCACCCCATCATTAAGTAGCCCTTCAGTAACGTTAACCCCAGTATAGGTAGACAAAGGCTCCCCCCACCACTATAGGTAGCCTGAAGTAGTGCCTATCTTAATATAGGCAGACAGAGATGACCCCTGTATAGGTAGCCAGAAGTTTCCCCCATAGTATATGTAGCCCAAGGCTCCACCCACACCTGTATAGGTACACTCACAGTATAGGTATTTAGAGGTAGGCCCCTCAGTATAGTTAGCCAAAGGGACTCCCTGTGACGCCGGGCGACGCCCAGTCGTCCGAGGATTCGCGGCCGATTGTCCGATCGCAACCGTGATCGGAAAACTGACATTCTTTATTTTTAAATAGAAGTTTTTCCTTCCTGCCTTCCCCCCCTTTTTGCCATGAGGGCTGAATGGGCCTGCGTTAGCATATGGCTAAAGCAACCTGGTTTAGCAAGAAATCCTTTTAAGGCTCCCGGAAAAGCTCTGGTGACACTAATGTGCTAATTGGGCAGAGCTGAAATACCAACAGAGTCTATTCAACAGGGGAAGCTAGCACAGCATGAGGTCTATTGACACCTACATTCCTCCCAGTCTTGACGGCACCGACTAGACTGAATATGGAATGCATGGTGTTGATAACTTGTCACATTTTGCAAATACCATCCATAGGAGGAATATGAAAATTACGTAATTTTGTTTCCCTAATTCTGTAGAATATGGTGATACTAGACATAGCCAGGTAACCCGAGCAGGGGCTGAGATATGAATAATGGGGTCCCCGTGCGCCCCAAATATTGCAAGTTTGATGTCCTATGAACGTGTATTCTCAGCCCAATCTGAATATGAAATCGGTTTGCATGTGCGACAAAACCCCGGCGGGATATGAAATTGGACATATTTTGTGGATGGTTGGAAGTTCCTCCCCTGAGAACTCACTGCCTGACACGCCCCTGGGCTGAGCTTGAGACTCCGCCCAGAAATGTCAGTGCTCAAAACTGATTGCATGAGGACTCCCAGCCAATTCCCCCACTTTCCATCATACCGAAAAGACTGCCACTGCTTGGGGAAATAGCAGTGGCCATCTTGCAGGCGGAGCAACGGCCATGTGGTTCGGCCATATTGCGAACTAACTGCAACAAAGGAACTTTGTCTTTTCCCGAACGGACTTTCCACAGAATCATAAGTATTCGTTCTTTTTATCCCTTTTTCTTTTATGTACTGTGTTATCACTGTCTCTCATCGTTTAATTGTTCACGATTGTCTGTATATATTAATTATTTATATTGTAACAAATAAAGGCTTTTTAAAAGGTCTTTACCTCTCAGTAAAACCTTCTATTCAGTATACACAGACGAGACCTAAACTTCCGAAGGGACGCTACTGTTTTGATAGATAGATAGGAATTGCACAGTTTTAACCGGTTGTTTGTTTCACAGGTCTATAGCCAGTTAGCAGTTTTCTCTGGGCTGATAGAAAACAGAGATGGTGGCAAATCTACCCCTGGGTTGGAGTAAAAGTGTATTTTCGTAACCTCACAGGCTCCCTACTGCGTCGTGACGCTCAAACTCTGCCAATTCTACGCAGATTGCGTCCATAGCTCTCAATCTGTGTGCTAGAATCGGATCGGACGGTTTTGCGTGTTCACGGCCAGTGGGGCTCCTGTGACAGTGGTCGGCAGCGTTTGGGATCTGTGTGTGCTGATAGTATCTCAGGTAGGGCTATCGAATTAGCCCTATCGAGAAACGAACTAATTCGTTGGTAGTGACTGAGTGCAATATATTTTTCATATATACAGAGAGACTGTGTAACCAGTACCCCTCCCCTAAGTTTTCTTTTATTTGGCATGGAAATGTCCGGGAATTACAAGGTCATGGTCCTATCCGACCTGCAGAGTCTGTGCGAGGCGAGAGGCATGGACATCCGCGGCAAGAAACAGCAGGACCTGATAACGGACTTGTACCGATGGGATAGCCAGAATCTGCGGACGCTGGAGGTGTCCACTGTGGAGGACACCGGCTCATCTAACGCAAGTCGAGGGGAACCAGAGACTGAAGATCCTGTGCGTACCGAGGTTGAGCAACCCGCGGGCAATGCGGCAACAGATACGCAGGAGGCTGTCAGTGTGAACCCCGACCCCAGAACCCCTGAAAGTACTCGCCTGGAACCGGCCAGTACTGGACTGTCCAGTTATGTTGATCCAGTAATGCAGCAGGCATTGCAAAAGCTGATGGAAACTGATGTGGACAAGTACCTGCAGTACATGGCGGAGCAAAAGCGAGAGGAACGCCAATCTGCAGAGGCGCGGGAGAGACGACAGCATGAGCTGAACATGGCGAAAGTGCAGCAAGCCAGCCGGAGTTCAACGCCCAGCCTCCCTGCTGAAGGGACTGCCGCTCCAGTAAGTGCAAAATTTAAATTTGCTATTATCGAAAAAGACACTGACATTGACTTGTTTTTGAGGTCTTTTGAAAAGGCCTGCCGTCAGTATCGTCTGTCCCAAGACCAGTGGGCCAGACATCTGACACCCTTGCTGCGCTACAAAGCGCTTGATGCTTTCTCAGAGTTGCCTGTGGAAAAGGACAATGATTATACCGCTATAAAGGAGGCTATAATCACTAAGTACCAGCTGACGCCAGAAGCCTACCGGAAAAGGTTCAGGTCCTGGCAGAAAAAATCTACTGATTCTTATCAAGATGTGGTCAGCAGTCTGCTCACCACACTCCGCCAGTGGACGCTAGGCCTCACTAAAGGGTCTTACGGTGTCCTGGAGGACTTAATCGTCCTGGAGCAGTTTCTGAACATTTGCCCGGCTGACGTACGCCAGTTTGTGCTGGAGCGCCGACCGGCGTCAGCGACGGTCGCTGCAGACCTCGCTGAGACCTTTGCAACGACCAGGGTGCCGGAGACCCGCAGGACTGCCCCATCTAGCTGGAGAGGAGGTCAGTCCCACAATTTTGCAGACTCTCCTACCTCTGTGAGCCGTGCGCCCCAGAGGCCCTCCAGCGCAGCTGCTGCGTCCAGGCCTGCAGTAACAGAGGGCATCACCTGTCACTTTTGCCGCAAGCCCGGACACATGAAGTTTAACTGCCCGGAGCGGAGGCAGACAGCGCCAGCTCCTGCACCACCTACACCTCGCCCACGGCAACTGCCGCCAGCCAGCGCACCCCAGCCGGGAGCACCCAACAACGTCATGTTCGCAGGTGGGAGAGGGATCCACTCCGCTACGAGCAACCACCAGCTGGTTACAGTGAACGACCAGCTTGTTACCGGTTTCCGCGACACTGGAGCGGATGTCACCCTGGTGCGTGCGCACCTGGTCCCGACGGAAAATATCCTCCCTGACAAATACCTTACCCTCACTGGAGTGGGGGGCACTCTTTCTCGCATTCCCCAAGCTCGGGTGTCCATCGATTGGGGGGTGGGGGTTCAAGAGAAGGTTGTTGGGGTCCTGGACCAACTGCCGGTCCCAGTTTTGTTGGGGACCGACCTGGGCAAGCTTGTGTCCTATTATGAACCTGCCCCAAGCCCCTCAGACTGCCAGGAGGGAGACGGACTCTCCGCCCACACTAAGGTACTTTGCACCAAGGGGCAAGAACAGGGGGGAGGTGGGTTGAATGTGCCCAGTCCAGGGGTACCGAGTCCAATAGTACCTGTGTCACAGGTACCTGTGTTTGATATACCGATTGTTTGTGATGAAAATGTTGTTGTACCTGTCACTGTAATTCATGCATGCAGCCAGGATGTGAGTAATGCCAGTATGTGCCAGTCTGAAGGTGTACCTGTACTGGCAGTAACACGCAGCCGCGCTGCTCAGAACCTGGGCTCAGAGCAGGTGGAAGAGGTTCCGGCCTCCTCCCCCTCCTCTGACCACAGGGATGGTAGCCTTCAGCCACTAACTGCATATGCCACGGGCCAGCTGGCTGAGAGCGAGAGTGCTGCATTTGTGCAAGCACTCCAGACTGACCCTAGCCTCGAGGCACTCAGAAGACAGGCTTCTGAGCCCCTCACGAATGAAGGTACCTTCAAGGTATATTGGGAAGGTGGTAAGCTGTACAGCGAGCCTGTACAGCCCACCGAAGGTGAAACAAGTGTGGGTACCAAGTTGCTTGTGGTACCCAGTGCCTTCCGGGGGCATGTGCTGAAGTCCGCACATGACATTCCCCTGGCAGGGCACTTGGGAATCCACAAGACACTTGACCGTATCCAGGGTCATTTCTACTGGCCCAGGATGCGGATCGATGTGACCAACTATTGCCGCTCATGTACTGTTTGCCAAAAGGTAAAACGGGCTGGGAACCCCCGCAAGGCTCCCTTGTGTCCACTGCCAATCATAGGTGAGCCCTTTCACAGAGTGGCAGTCGACATAATTGGACCATTGCCCACTCCCAGCAGCAGTGGCAAAAGGTACATCCTGACGGTGGTGGATTACGCCACCCGCTATCCCGAGGTACAGGCGGACATGCAGAAGGAGGTGAGGGAGATGCTGGAGTTAGGGGTGGTTCAAAAGTCCAGTGGTGCCTGGGCAGCCCCTGTTGTCCTGGTCCCCAAGAAGGACCAGACAACTCGGTTCTGCGTAGACTACAGGAAACTGAACGCCATCACCACTACAGACGCCTACCCCATGCCTCGCATTGATGAGCTGCTAGATACACTGGCATCAGCCAGGTACCTATCAATCATGGATCTGAGCCGGGGGTATTGGCAGATACCACTTGCACCTGACGCGAGGCAAAAGTCGGCCTTCATCACCCCTTTCGGCCTCTTCGAGTTCACGATGATGCCCTTTGGGATGAAGAACGCCCCCGCCACGTTTCAGCGGGCCGTGAACGACCTGCTAGAGGGAATGCAAGGGTTCGCTGTAGCGTATCTGGATGACATTGCGGTGTTCAGCCCCACCTGGGAAGAACACCTCAAACACCTGTCCCAGGTACTAGAGAGGCTGGCCATGGCCAATCTGACGGTTAAACCGAGTAAGTGTCAGATTGGCATGACCGAGGTGCAGTACTTAGGTCACCGGGTGGGGGGTAACACCCTGAAACCTGACACGGGAAAGGTGGACGCCATCCTGGCATGGCCTCGACCTATCACGAAAAAGCAGGTCCAGGCGTTCCTGGGGACCGCCGGCTACTATAGGAAATTTGTTCCCGCCTATAGTACACTGGCGAAGCCCCTGACCGATGCCACTAGCAAGAAGCACCCCAAGGTTGTTAGCTGGACCCCCGCTTGCGAGAATGCCTTCCAGGCCTTGAAGCAGGCCCTCGCAAGCGCCCCTGTGCTTCAGGCCCCAGACTTCAGTCGTCGGTTTGTGGTGCAAACCGATGCCTCTGACTACGGTCTCGGCGCAGTCCTCAGCCAGGTGGATGGAAAGGGGGATGAACACCCTATCCTCTACCTGAGCCGGAAGCTCCTGCCCCGAGAGGTAGCCTACTCCACAACTGAAAAGGAGTGCCTGGCGATCGTGTGGGCCCTACAGAAACTGCAGTCGTATCTGTACGGCCGCTCCTTCACGATCGTCACTGATCACAATCCCCTGAGTTGGCTAAACCGTACTGCTGGAACCAACGGCAAGCTCCTACGGTGGAGCCTGTCATTGCAGCAGTACGACTTTACGATCCAACACAAAGCAGGCAGCCGACACCAAAACGCTGATGGGCTGTCGCGGTGTCAGGGGGAACCCGACCCAACAGCGCCAATAGCTGCTACGGAAGGCGTCCTGTTGACACCTCCCTGAGCAGAGCTCGGGAAGGGGGAGGTGTGACGCCGGGCGACGCCCAGTCGTCCGAGGATTCGCGGCCGATTGTCCGATCGCAACCGTGATCGGAAAACTGACATTCTTTATTTTTAAATAGAAGTTTTTCCTTCCTGCCTTCCCCCCCTTTTTGCCATGAGGGCTGAATGGGCCTGCGTTAGCATATGGCTAAAGCAACCTGGTTTAGCAAGAAATCCTTTTAAGGCTCCCGGAAAAGCTCTGGTGACACTAATGTGCTAATTGGGCAGAGCTGAAATACCAACAGAGTCTATTCAACAGGGGAAGCTAGCACAGCATGAGGTCTATTGACACCTACATTCCTCCCAGTCTTGACGGCACCGACTAGACTGAATATGGAATGCATGGTGTTGATAACTTGTCACATTTTGCAAATACCATCCATAGGAGGAATATGAAAATTACGTAATTTTGTTTCCCTAATTCTGTAGAATATGGTGATACTAGACATAGCCAGGTAACCCGAGCAGGGGCTGAGATATGAATAATGGGGTCCCCGTGCGCCCCAAATATTGCAAGTTTGATGTCCTATGAACGTGTATTCTCAGCCCAATCTGAATATGAAATCGGTTTGCATGTGCGACAAAACCCCGGCGGGATATGAAATTGGACATATTTTGTGGATGGTTGGAAGTTCCTCCCCTGAGAACTCACTGCCTGACACGCCCCTGGGCTGAGCTTGAGACTCCGCCCAGAAATGTCAGTGCTCAAAACTGATTGCATGAGGACTCCCAGCCAATTCCCCCACTTTCCATCATACCGAAAAGACTGCCACTGCTTGGGGAAATAGCAGTGGCCATCTTGCAGGCGGAGCAACGGCCATGTGGTTCGGCCATATTGCGAACTAACTGCAACAAAGGAACTTTGTCTTTTCCCGAACGGACTTTCCACAGAATCATAAGTATTCGTTCTTTTTATCCCTTTTTCTTTTATGTACTGTGTTATCACTGTCTCTCATCGTTTAATTGTTCACGATTGTCTGTATATATTAATTATTTATATTGTAACAAATAAAGGCTTTTTAAAAGGTCTTTACCTCTCAGTAAAACCTTCTATTCAGTATACACAGACGAGACCTAAACTTCCGAAGGGACGCTACTGTTTTGATAGATAGATAGGAATTGCACAGTTTTAACCGGTTGTTTGTTTCACAGGTCTATAGCCAGTTAGCAGTTTTCTCTGGGCTGATAGAAAACAGAGATGGTGGCAAATCTACCCCTGGGTTGGAGTAAAAGTGTATTTTCGTAACCTCACAGGCTCCCTACTGCGTCGTGACGCTCAAACTCCGCCAATTCTACGCAGATTGCGTCCATAGCTCTCAATCTGTGTGCTAGAATCGGATCGGACGGTTTTGCGTGTTCACGGCCAGTGGGGCTCCTGTGACACTCCCCACCCCCACCTCTGAGAATAGAATACCAGAAGTATACTCCTCAGTATAGATAGAGTCGAGAGAGGGCCCTCAGTATAGGTAGCAAGAGGGCCCCCAGTAAAAGTAGCCAGAAGTAGCCCTCAAAGTGAGCACAACTCATAAACTTAAAAAAAGCCAAAGGATCAGCATGGCATCTAGGCAGTGCCAGTTATAGACAAAAGTTTATCAGTGGTTGCCATATTTACCATAAGGCACTGTAGGCACGTGCCTACAGGCACATAATGTTCCTCCTTCCCAATGCAGAGTCCCGAACAGAGTGTAAATAACTCTGTGCATTCCACTCACCAGATCTGTCTTCAGTTGGGGGCACCTCTAGCTACTTAATACTCTGGCTATACTAAGGGACACCTGTAGCTACCTATGACAGGCAAGGGAATAAAGGGAGAAATGACAACTGGGCCAGCCTTGTGGTGCAGGTCGGTTGGGGTTTGTAGGTTCGTGGAGGGCAAAGTCTAGGGTACCCAGACATTTGTGCCTATAGGCTCCTATGATGTAAATCAGGTGGTTGGAGTGACAAAGTGTGAGTAGAGCCATAAGCTCACTGAGCTCTTCCATTATTAAAGATAGCATGCCAGGCATGGCTCTTTGTTTCTCCCTCTTATATGTAATAAATAAAAAAGCTAGTAGCCTCAGACAGGAAAGTGTTGTGTGTTCTGACCTAGACAGTGATAGCCTGCTGCAGCCACCTCACCCATGCCACCTGCTGAACTATGACCCTTGTTCTGATTATGTCAGAGTTAGTGCTGGAAGGCTCGTCATCACTACTAGTCCAGACATGTTGCGAACATGCATGAACTGTCCTCCAGCAATAGTAATGGTTTCTACATACCATAGTAAGTAATGATAAACGGTTGAACAGACACTCACAGAGAACTGTATAGGTGACAGCATCGATCTCCCCTAACGACATCTCAGATATCACAGGACCTGCATGGGGCCAGTGGTGGGTGACACAGTCCATCTCTGGAGAAGGTAAATGGAAACACATGGTTAGTCCAGACTGCTGTGTGAAATTACTGATAAGTCATCAACAAGCAATTCAGGGACTTATGAAGGGGTTGATGACGTTTAGATTGTTGTGGTTAAATGAGGCTTTGACCTGTAGAGCTATTTATTTGCATTAAAGGTTTTTGCTATGTTTTAAAATACTGACAAAAATGTAATTTTGCTCAGGTCATTAAGGTGGAAGATCATTAATGATTCAGTCTTGATTGTACAATCTTACCACTTCCATGTAACATAAGAGACTACCCAAGTATGCATTCATAGTACATTCACTTAGCTTACCTTTCTAATACAATAAAATAAAGGTGAGATTGTATAAAAATGTTATCATTGATAGGAAATTACAAGTAACTCCTCCATACTCCAGTACAGGCAATGCAAAACATGGAGGGAAGATGGAGGCACCCAAAAATTCAAATTAGGTGTGCCAATTATATATAAAGCTAAAAAAGGTATCTTACCACTCCAGATGACAAAACACCCAAAAAGTTTTTTTTGTTGGGATAGGATTTATTCGAGCATAATTACATGAAAAGACAACACATTTCATAGGTCTCTGCCCGCTTCCTCAGGTCAGTAAAATAACTATAACTGTGTATGGAGCGTGGCTCCTCTATAGTCTTTCGTTTTGGTGTTATCCAAAACTACAAAAGATACAAGGAGTGCGATTTACATTAACATTTAGTTACAGCAGGACCTGGAATACTGAGTGGGGACGGTAATTTCCCCACAGGTGATGTATGGTGGACTGCAACCCACCCTATGAGTATAATCACTTAAAGAATTTTGAGCACTACTAAGCACCCCATGATACTGCACCATTTGGCTCCTGGTCTCTTTTTATCACACAGGTGACAGGTGCTCCTCCTTTGAAGGAAAACTGCAGTGCCCTCCACTACCCTAAGCAAGGCAAAAAGTAGGCCAATTTTATAAAATTTGGTAAATCAATAATGTAAATATATTGCATTATTGATCAGGGTTTCATTTTAAGATATTTTAAGCACACCCACACAAAAATATACTTCACTTTTCAATCCTGTTTCAGACTATGTTTAACACTGGCAGTTTCCAGTTTGGGCCTGATGTTGGACATAGTCTGACACAAAAAAACATGGCCACCCCTAGGGCACAGTTGCCAGATCTAGTCCGGCACATCGTTAGCCTCTTTAGATCAAAGTGTCAGACTAAGCCCAACCCTTTGTTCCCCTTTGGCACCACACTGCTCTGTGTAATATCATAATTACTCTGGTGCATGTGCAATGGGGGCGGAGTTACAGCGCATGAGCTGGTGCTGGTCCCCCTCATGCTGTTGCCAGGGTTCCTCCTAGCTCTAGTGCAAGGAGGTAGAAACCCTTCACAATCTCCACCACAAAATACTCCCACGATCGGAATCATAAAATTTGGGCACCTGGGGCTAATGGACTATTAGCGCCTATGGGGCATAGGCGCTAATGTAAAATGTCGGCTATTGGACGCCAAAGAAGAAATATGGGCGCTCGATAAATAGCGAACGCCGGGCCCGTCCAAGCAATTTGTTTTCATTTTGTGAATTAGTGATTTGAAAAATATTGTTTCGAAATTTGTTTTGACAATTCTAATTTCGTAAATGATCATTTTGAAATGTGTTATCTTAGAAATGTATTGCTTTTTGTATTAACGCTATTTGCAGCGAAGAAATGGGGTTCTAGGGTTAGGCATCAGGAAGGGGGATTTTAGGGTTAGGCACCACAAGGGGGATCTTAGGGTTAAGCACCATCAAGGAGGGTCTCAGGGTTAGGCACAACCAGGGGGGTATTAAGGTTAGGCACCACTAGGGGAGGGTTCTATGTGAGAGTAGGATTAGGTTCAGTTGTAGTAAAATATCGGTAATATTTACCATTGTTTTACTATGCTCATTACGAATTTAAATATATTTTCGTTTTTCTTATTATTTATAGACAAAATGTTGACCTTTTTAATACCGTTATTTTAACACCTTTATTATTCTATCTCTAAATGTTATAGACAATATCTATACCCTGCGCCTTTTTTCCCCACTCTTATTTGATGTATGCCCCATGATCACCCACATCCTACCTGCACACCAGAAAAAAAGTGAGTGCTGTGGACTTGAAAGGGTTAACAGCAGTTTGCTCTTTATTTGTGTTGTTTTGTAGTTATTCCTTTATGATGAGTCCAGTTTATGTGCCGATGTATTCCCTTTGTTTTTGCAGCATTGAAGTTCCCAGACTTCTTCTGGCAGCACAACTATAGAAAGGCTCCTCTAATCATCAGTGATTGATTGCTATCACGGGTCGCTGATTTTCCTCGGATCACTGCTTATTACTGGTCTCTGAATATTGTTCTTGGAGCTTGATTTCGGACGTCATTTATATTCATAATTATCTCAAAATTCTCAGCAAATTTTTTTATACTTCATCTTAGCTAAAGTATTTGGTAAAGTCCATGCTATAACTTGTTTATGGGGGGGGGGGGGGGGGGGGGCAATGTAGGCTTACAAACATCAGTTATATAGCTTGCGTTTCTACCATGGTATGTGGACGACGGGTGACTTAGATTACTTTTAGCGCATTCTTATGTTTTACATTTTTGTATGAATAAGAATAATCGTAACTGCTCGTTACCATTCTGTAGATAATGTTAGTTTGCTGAGTAAAGGTGCTAATTAACAGTACAGTCTCCTGAATGATTAATCAGCCCCACAAATGGTGAGCAAGATGTAATCCAATCAGGTCCGATCTGTGGAATCAATCCATAAAACAGACGCACAACACAATCAATACATTGGTCCTTTGTTGTTGAGGGGCACCATAAATGTTGCCTAATCCAATCAATTAGATGGTTGATTGTTCAGGAGATTGTACCCTTAATGGGCACTTTAGGAGACAATTTACTTGTTTCACATACTGTGGGCAATTTTTCCGTGTGCTGCCTTCACAGAACCTGAATTCAGCCCATTGGTGTTGATTTACATCAACATTATATATATATAATTCAGGCACCAACGAAGCACAAAAAAGTACTGAAAACAAAGAAAGAAATATATCACTGAAGTTAACCATTTCAGGACCAGCATCTAAAACCCCTTAAGGACCAGGGCATTTTTGCCATTGTGGGTGTCTCCAGTTTAGATAGCCAGAGAGAGCTATCCCCAGTATAGATAGCTAGGCATGGGTGTCCCCAGTATAGATAGGTGTCCCCAGTATAGGCAACAGCCATTACTCACCTCTCCAGGTCCAGTGATGAGCAGCTCTCCCCGCCATCCAGTCTCACACTTCCACTAAGCTCCAGTTCCCGGCTTGATGACGCCACCAAGGCAGGGCCCAATACTAGAGGCAGAGAGAGGATGGATGCCAGGCAGAGTGGAGGGGAGAGATGATCGCCAGGGGAACGTCAAGAAGGTGAGTTCCGGTCCTCTTCTTCCCCTCCTACTGTCGCTGCTTTCAGTGATCACAACAATCAGCCGGCGATCGTAGTGATCATGTGATCATGAGCCAATCGCCATTGCTCCTGATCAGTGAGGGGAGATGTCAGCTGCCATATGACAGCTTAATCTCCCCTCTCGGGTGCATGTGATCGCTTCAGGAGCACAAAAATCAGGTGGCGTAAATCCTACGCCGCATCAGACTTGGGCAGCCACAAGTGTGGCGTAGGATTTACTACATGCAGTCGACAGGAGGTTAATCATTGATTTATTTTGAGTGATTTGCATGTTCACAGAGTTTTGAAAAGTTATTTTAGGTATAAGTTGGCCTTTATTAAAGTGAATGTTTACCGTTTAAAAAAAGAAAAAGTCAGATACTCACCTAAGGAGAGGGAAGGCTCGGTCCTAATGAGCCTTCCCTCTCCTCTCCCGGTGCCCGGTCCCGCGCAGGATCCCCCGTAGCAGTATTCGACCAGTTCGGTCAAATACTGCCACTTCCGCATGCCTTCGGGAGCTTTCGGAAGCCTTCGGGAGCACTCTGGCTCCCGATGACGCGGCCGCTCCATACTACGCATGCGCGAGCGCCCTCTATGACCCGCTCGCGCGTACGTAGTATGGAGCGGCCCATCTTCGGAAGCCCGAGTGCTCCCGAAGACCTTCGAAGTCCCTGCGGCGGCGGACGCGAACGGAGGAGCCAGCGCAGCACCGAGGGCACCGGGAGTGGAGAGGGAAGGCTCATTAGGACTGAGCCTTCCCTCTCCTTAGGTGAGTATCTGACTTTTTCTTTTTTTAAACGGTACCCATTGGCTTTGAGTTCAGTTTTTTGCCTACATTTTCTCCTAAGTGACACTTAAACACCTCATCAATATAATACCTTTTAAGCCACCAGCAAGCAAGAAAATACTCAATAATTTTGATAGTACTTTTTCACCTTTTTTTGGTAGTTTTTCAATTGCAGAGTGCTGAAAAGTTACTTTAAACAAAAGATTAAACATTATATCCTAGGAGAAAATTTAGAAGATAAAGTTAATCGAGTAAGGGCTAAGGTTGAGAAACGGGTAAGGAGAAATAGTTCAAAAAAAGCACAACTACAATTGGTTTCTTTTAATTTGACTTTATTTTAAATAAAATTAGAATGTGATAATCAAGAGATTTGATTCTGATTAATGTGGCAGTAGATCATGTGGCAATACTGATTTATAAGGCAGGGAGCACACATGTTACATTCACACACATTATACCACATACGGCGCACACGGCAACATGCGCACTTCTGCACTGACCATTGTAGTCAATGGAGTTGATTCACTAAAGTAATTAGTGCAAGAAACCTCCTTATTACATCAGCGTACCTTAATGTTAAAAATCCTGCGTCTTATGAGCGCTAGTGGCAGTGTAGCATGCCTAAGTAAGCAACAGTTGATGTATCGCTGCCGAGCGTTACTTCACTAGCGTGGCCGCTACTGTGTTAAATAATATGGTTACTATTAACATAGTAACTATTACTCTTAGCTATTTACTTTAGTGAATCAACCCCAATGACCTGCTGGGGATTCGCATGCCGTTTACATCTTGCGTTCATATTATCGCACAGCAGTTTGGTTTTTCATGCAGGATGCAGGCGCTTCTAAATTCAGCACATTGCACCGCAATCACAAAAACCATGAATAATCACGGAAAATCACTAGCAGAAAACACAATCACAAACACAGAACGAATGCAGAGCCCTTCAAACCCCCAGAAATGCCCCCAAAATTGCTGACCCGATTTCTTTAAATTACTGCTTACAAGTATTGAGTGGGATTTACATATACAGGGTTTATAAAGTCTTTTAAAATCCTGTCATGTCAGCAGGGCTGGATTTACCACAAGGCACCGTAGGCACATGCCTACAGGCGCCTGATGATTGAAAGGCGGCTCACTCCCCTCCCTAAGCATCTCCCTTCCTCCTTCCCAATGCAGAGTCCTGATTAGAGATGTCCCGAACCTCCGATTTTCGGTTCGCGAACTTCCACAAAGGTTTGATTCGCGCAAACTTTAGCAGACCGCAATAGACTTCAATGGGGAGGCGAACTTTGAAAACTAGAAACAATTATGCTGGCCACAAAAGTGATGGAAAAGATGTTTCAAGGGGTCTAACATCTGAGTTTTTGCATGGATGAGTGGGATAGATGCCAAAAGTCCCGGGGAAAAATCTAGATTTGACGCAAAGCAGCGTTTTAAGGGCAGAAATCACATTGAATGCTAAATTGCAGGCCTAAAGTGCTTTAAAACATCTTGCATGTGTATACATAAATCAGGGAGTGTAATTAGAGTACTGCTTCACACTGACACACCAAACTCACTGTGTAAACAGCTGTTTGCGTAGTGATGGCCGTGCTGGACTGGTGCGCACCATGGCGAGATTGCTCTTCCTCACTCAGTGATGTCAGGTAATGTCTGGCTGCCTTATCAACTTTCAATGGTTCTTTCTCTACCATTGTTAAAGCTTACATCTATTTTTTTAAATACTTGTTCTGCTTGCTGTTCAGTACCTGCAATGAGAATCTTATGGAGGGCAAGTCTGCCATTGCGAGAGACCACGGGTAATGGCCCGGGAATCCTGGTTCGATTCCGGTCCGGAGTGGGAGCCTAAGAAACGGCTACCACCCCCGCACATGCAAGGAAGGCAGCAGGCATGGCATGCACGTCCCGAGGTAGTGAACAAAAATAACAATACAGGAGGACTTTCAAGGCCCTGCTGTATATGTGAAATGAATCAACTTTAAATTCTTTAACAAGAATCTGTTATGGAGGACAAGTCTGATGGTGCCTTCACTGCGACTCACCAGGTTGGTCACCTCCTCAAGGAGGCGAGAATCTGTTATGGAGGGCAAGTCTGCCATTGTGAGTGACCACAGGTAATGGCCGGGGAATCAGGGTTCTATTCCAGTCCAGAGTGGGAGCCTGAGACCCATGCTGTATAAATAATGTACCTGCCCTGACCGTGCTTTGCAGACCAGGCATCTGTGGTCAGGACCCTTGACCCAGCGCAAGACGCATCAAATCGAAAGCATTTGCCAAGAATGTGTTATTATGGAGGGCAAATCTGCCATTCATTCAACTGTGTGAAACTTTTTATGGTACTTTCTCAGTACCATGGTGACCACGGGTAATGGCCGGGGAATCCTGGCCCGATTCCGGTTTGGAGTTGGAGCCTAAGAAACTGCTACCACCACACATCCAAGGAAGGCAGCAGGCAGGCATGCCCGTCCCGAGGTAGTGACCAAAAATAACAATACAGGAGGACTTTCGAGGCCCTGCTGTATATATGAAATGAATCAACTTTAAATCCTTTAACGAGAATCTGTTATGGAGGGCAAGTCTGATGGTGCCTTCACTGCGACTCACCAGCTTGGTCACCTCCTCAAACGGCCGCATGAGCCTGCATGCATTTCGCATCAGTGTCCAGTTGTTGGGCCACAACATCCCCATCTCCCCAGATTGGGCAGCACGGTGGCGTAGTGGTTAGCTCTCTCGCCTTGCAGCGCTGGGTCCCTGGTTCGAATCCCAGCCAGGGTACTATCTGCAAAGAGTTTGTATGTTCTCTCCGTGTCTGCGTGGGTTTCCTCCGGGCACTCCGGTTTCCTCCCACATTCCAAAAACATACGGATAAGTTAATTGGCTCCCACTAAAATTGGCCCTAGACTAAAGTACTTACACTACATAATATAGATATATGGCAATGGTAGGGATTAGATTGTGAGCTCCTTTGAGGGACAGTTAGTGACAAGACAATATATATATACACTGTACAGCGCTGCGTAATATGTCGGCGCTATATAAATACTAAATAATAATAATAATAATAATAATAATTGTGTCCTTCTACTGTAATTGTACAGGTACTGGGTGATGGCTTTCTCCTGTTCTAGCAGGCGAGAGAACATGACCAGGGCCGAATCCCAGCGAGTCGGGCTATCACATATCAAGCGTCTCACCGGCAAGTTGTTTCTCCGCTGAATGTCCGCAAAGCGTGCCACTGAACACAACAGGTAGGTATATGCAGTGATGAGGTGGGTTCACTGAACAGAACAGGTAGGTATATGCAGTGATGAGCTGGGTTCACTGAAAAGAACAGGTAGGTATATGCAGTGATGAGGTGGGTTCACTGAACAGAACAGGTAGGTATATGCAGTGATGAGGTGGGTGCACTGAACACAACAGGTAGGTATATGCAGTGATGAGGTGGGTTCACTGAACACAACAGGTAGGTATATGCAGTGATGAGGTGGGTTCACTGAACACAACAGGTAGGTATATGCAGTGATGAGGTGGGTTCACTGAACACAACAGGTAGGTATATGCAGTGATGAGGTGGGTTCACTGACCACCACAGGTAGGTATATGCAGTAATGGGTATTACAATGTGCACCTGCCACACACACAGGTAGTCACTGAATGTGCTGGGCCTGGCTGGCAGTGGCACACCCACAGTATGAATTAGCAAGGCTGTCTATGCAACACAAGTGTCAGTGGGACACACACAAAAAAAATAGATCACAAGAACAAGATTAGCTCTCAAAAGAGCTGTTGTGGGGTGTTATTTTAGCAATAAGAATCAGCAAGGAGCAAGCTAACAAGCCTACAACAGCCTAACTAATCTTTCCCTATGAGAGTCTGAAGCAGCTGTCCCTTCTCCAATTAATGCAGGCACACGAGTGAGTGTAATGGCCGGCGGAGAATGCCTTTTATAAGGGGGGGGGGGGGGGGGGGGGTCTTCACGAGGGAGTGTAGCCTGATTGGCTACAATGTGCCTGCTGACTGTGATGTAGAAGGTCAAACTTGACCAGGGGCGTAACTAGAAATCACTGGGCCCCCCTGCGAATATTTGGATGCCCCCCCCCCCCCCATAGGTGCCAAATAATCGTAATGGGGCAGCGTTTCACTGTAAATTAATTGTAAAGTGGGCAGCATTTTACCAGACAATCGTAATGTGGGCCAGAAAATCGTAATGTGGGCAGAGTTCACCAGAAAATCGTAATGTGGGCCTTTAGAAAATCATAATGTGGGCAGAGTTCACCAGAAAATCGTAATGTGGGCACCAGTCACCAGAAAATTGTAACGTGGACAGCATTCACCAGACAATCGTAATGTGGGCAGCGTTCACCAGAAAATCATAATGTGGGCAGAGTTCACCAGAAAATCATAATGTGGGCAGAGTTCACCAGAAAATCGTAATGTGGGCACCAGTCACCAGAAAATCGTAACGTGAGCAGCAGTCACCAGAAAATTGTAACGTGGACAGCATTCACCAGACAATTGTAATGTGGGCAGCGTTCACCAGAATATCGTAATGTGGGACAGAAAATCGTAATGTGGGCAGAGTTCACCAGAAAATCGCAATGTGGGCAGCAGTCACCAGAAAATCGCCATGTGGGCAGCAGTCACCAGAAAATCGCCATGTGGGCAGCAGTCACCAGAAAATCGCCATGTGGGCAGCAGTCACCAGAAAATCGCAATGTGGGCATCAGTCACCAGAAAATCCTAATGTGGGCAGCAGTCACCAGAATATCGTAATGTGGGCAGCAGTCACCAGAAAATCGCCATGTGGGCAGCAGTCACCAGAAAATCGCCATGTGGGCAGCAGTCACCAGAAAATCGCAATGTGGGCATCAGTCACCAGAAAATCCTAATGTGGGCAGCAGTCACCAGAATATCGTAATGTGGGCAGCAGTCACCAGAAAATCCTAATGTGGGCAGCAGTCAGTCACCAGAATATCATAATGTGGGCAGCACACACCAGAAAATCCTAATGTGGGCAGCAGTCACCAGAAAATCCTTATGTGGGCAGCAGTCACCAGAAAATCGCAATGTGGGCAGCAGACACCTGAAAATCGTAATGTGGGCAGCAGACACCTGAAAATCGTAATGTGGGCAGCAGACACCTGAAAATCGTAATGTGGACAGCAGACACCTGAAAATCGTAATGTGGACAGCAGACACCTGAAAATCGCAATGTGGGCAGCAGTGACCAGAAAATCGCAATGTGGGCAGCAGACACCTGAAAATCGTAATGTGGGCAGCAGACACCTGAAAATCGTAATGTGGGCAGCAGACACCTGAAAATCGTAATGTGGACAGCAGACACCTGAAAATCGCAATGTGGGCAGCAGACACCTGAAAATCGTAATGTGGGCAACAGACACCTGAAAATCGTAATGTGGGCAGCAGACACCAGAAAATCGCAATGTGGGCAGCAGTGACCAGAAAATCGTAATGTGGGCAGCAGACACCAGAAAATCCTAATGTGGGCAGCAGTCACCAGAAAATCGCAATGTGGGCAGCAGTGACCAGAAAATCGTAATGTGGGCAGCAGACACCAGAAAATCGCAATGTGGGCAGCAGACACCTGAAAATCGCAATGTGGGCAGCAGACACCTGAAAATCGTAATGTGGGCAGCAGACACCAGAAAATCGCAATGTGGGCAGCAGTGACCAGAAAATCGCAATGTGGGCAGCAGACACCTGAAAATCGTAATGTGGGCAGCAGACACCTGAAAATCGTAATGTGGGCAGCAGACACCTGAAAATCGTAATGTGGGCAGCAGACACCTGAAAATCCCCCTGCAGAATTTCAGAGCGCCCCCACCCCCCCCTCCCCCCGGGCCCGCTCGTGGCCGGTTTTTGGGGGCTGGAGGGGTGGCAGCATGAGGGGAAAGCCTTGCCCACAGTCGGCGGGGAGAGGGGAAGTTCCCCCCTCTCCCTCACCTCGGGGCTCTCCCCTCTGCGCCCCCCTCCAGCTAGTTACCGTCTGTGGGCAGCGGGCCGGGCAGCAGCGGCGGCGGGATACATACCTTCTTCCTTGCGTTCCATCGCCGCCTTCTCGCTCTAGCGGCTGACGTCACTTCCGCTTCCGGAAGTGACGTCAGCCGCTAGAGCGAGAAGGCGGCGATGGAACGCAAGGAAGAAGGTATGTATCTGCTGCTGCTGCCCGCTGCCCACAGACGGTAACTAGCTGGAGGGGAGCGCAGAGGGGAGAGCCCCGAGGTGAGTGAGAGGGGGGAACTTCCCCTCTCCCCGCCGACTGTGGGCAAGGCTTTCCCCTCATGCTGCCACCCCTCCAGCCCCCAAAAAACGGCCCCGAGCGGGCCCCAGGGGGGGGGCCGGGCCCCCCGCGGGCGCAGGCGCTGCAGGGCCTATTGCTACGCCCCTGAACTTGACCCTAATGGTGCACTATGGGGGCGTACCGAAGTACCGGGAAAGTTCACCTTACATGGCGAACGCGAACCACCGGAAGTTCGCCTGGAACCATTCGCCGGCGAACCGTTCGGGCCATCTCTAGTCCTGATGAGACTGTGAATAAGATGTTACTCACCCAGCTCTCAGCATTCCACTGATGAGATCTCTTCAGTTGGGGCACCACTAGCTACTTAATACTGAGGGTTCTTCTGGCTACCTAATACTAAGGGGCACCTGTATCTACCTATGACGGGCAAGAGAAGAAAGGGAGAAGTGACAGCTGGGACAGCCAGCACAATTGTCGTGCAGTTTTGCGGGTGTTTGTAGGTTCATGGAGGGTGAAATCTAAGGTGCCAGGACAACTGTGCCTATAAGCTCCTGTGAGGTAAATCTGGGCCTGCATGTCAGTATAACATTCATCTCTTACAAACATAGACATAGAAGTTTTATAAAATGTAAAATCATATAAATGTTCAATATGTATAAAAAACGATATTTTTATGGAGCTCAAAAAATGTAGGCATATCAAAGAGATTACTGAATACAAACATAGTATGACCGTCAAAGGGAAATATATATGTTACATACTGTAGAGTAGCTTCCCCAATTGCAGCACCCAACAATAAATATGCTCCGTGAGATTCCGCACCCATCTCTTCAGAAGCCTATAGCATGGCCCTTGAAATAAAAGTCTCAAGACCTGGCTTGCCCAGGAGGACTGATATCTATGAGCTAAGTAAAAAATATATTTCATGGTATTAGTTATCCATCAATAAACTAGCTAAAAAAATGGGAGGTGGAGTACAAGCCCAGAATTCCCATAGAGTAAGAGACCACTAGTGGTTAGGCATCCGTCCATCACAAGAGGTTAATCAATGAGTAGTTCATGTGGATCGTTATTGTGGATGATAGTCAGACCACAACTTCTTATTTAATCTGGGGATGGGCGGGCCAAGGTAATCCATGAGAAAGCACAAGGGAGACAACATATCAGGAGCCAATGATGAAATATACTTAAACATCAGGATAAATCATGTAAAGAGAGTCACTCACGGATTTCAGGTTGCAAAAGAACTGCAACCACCAATAAGGCGGCAGGAATTCCTCCTGCAGCGGCAATACAATCCTGCAGCGCCAAAGGGAGAAGAACAATCGGCTCACTTGTGATGACGTCATGCATGTATAATTGTTTTTTGCTTGTATATCAAAATGTTGCATGGACCATATACCAAGTCAAAATTTCTCAAGAATTGTTGCTTGTATTGAAAAGCGCTCTTAAAGGATTACTATCGTGGCAAAAGTAGGGAGTTAAAATCTGACAGAACTGACAGGTTTTGGGCCAGTCCATCTCTTTATGGAGGATTCTCAGGGTTTTCTTAGTTTTCAACACCATTTCCTGAACAGCAGTTGCAAAGTCTAACTGACAAAAAGCGTGCAAGTGATTAGGTAGGCTGGCTGGTATCTTACCTGCTGTTCAGGAAATGCTGTTTAAAACAAAGAAAACCCTGAGATTCCCCTATGAGGAGATGGACTAGCCCTAAACCTGTCGGTTCTGTCCAATTTTCACCGCCTACTTTTTTCGCGGTAGTGGTGCTTTACTCCAAGTTACTCTCAATGCAATTACTGTAAAATCTTCTGCTTCAGATAAATGGAGCAAACGTACAACAAGAAAACAAAACACTCCCTTTAATACCTTTGATTGTTTCTTCTTTAATAGATGTGAAATCGGTTCTATCTAAATCATCTTAATTTCTTCTTTTGTGTTTCTCAAAGAGGCCTCTCGCTTCCCTGTATCCCTCTCAACCTCACACAGACAAAGCAGCTGCAAAGCCATCTATTTTATTTCTGCCGGAGAGTCTTCCAAGTCAGTTCTCACAGCCAGACTCTGAGGGACGCGGCCAGTCATAGTCTCTATCTTGTCAGGCCTGTTAGGAGGGATGTTCTACTGGCACTGACACACTGGCCTGGCAGCCACAGCGTTTAACACATGCTGGGATTTTAGGTCTCCTAGACCATAGAGGAATAAACATAGTCATGTTTAACAACAAAACCAAGTCTTCAGCCCATCTTAACCCTCCACATTTGTTTTCGTATTGACTACTCTGTGAATGAAATCCAACTTGTGGTAAATCTCTGTTTTATGCACAGTGTTGTTATACATTGCCGTTATGTCAGAGCTGTCCAACTGGTGAAACAGATGAGGCCCTCAAAGGACTGTTCAACGTCTGCCAGACTGGCCGAGAACTTCACAGCCGCTCTGTATAAATTATACATGAAATTAAAGCAGCTTTGTGACCCAGACTGTTGCAACACAATCGTGTTCCTGTATTCTGACACAACTTTGCATGTTTGCAATTAAGTCTTCCTTGTGGGAGAGGAAATGTCTCTATGTACCTCACATTGAATCAATGTATAGGTGGTATTGCTCTTATCTAAAGAAAGATTTAAAAGGGGTCCAGTGTTGCCAACCACATGCCGTTTTAAACTTGTGATAACCCCTTCCTAACAAAGGCTACAGTTCACTAAGTCCTGCTCAGTCATTTTGTTTTTTTTCTAGCGGTAAATTACTGTTTGTGGTAACATGTATTTCTTTTGTGTGCAATTCAATATTTAACTGAATGTGGCTTTAGTTTGGTAAGAAACTTGGTAATTGATGAGGTAACAGTGCGTTATTCGGGCGGAAGTTCCTGAAAATGGCGGTATATCACCAAATAAATAAATTAAAAAGATATAAATACATTAAAATAAGTTTCTGGGTAGGAGAAAAGGTATTTAGAGCAAGTGACTGCATTTTGACAGCGTACGAGAGAAATGGCCGCCGGGAGACTTGGGCGCAATTTTGGCAAAGCAAGAAAAAAATTAGCAAAACAATTGATTTCTCTCAGAAAGGACTCGATTCCTACCACACCATTCAAATAGATTCCAGGAGGGAATTTGTTGAAGATCTATTAAAAATCACAGCAATGCTATAGCATCAATTTACTGCTGCTCCTGCCCCGCCCCTGATCCACCTAGATTTTCTGTCCTGTTTAATATACTTAACCACTTCGCCTCACAGGCTATTTTATCCTTAATGCGAAAAGCCATGTTCACCTTTCAGCGCTTTTCCCATTCATTTGGTCATAACTTTATCACTACTTATCTCATCTAAATAATCTATATCTTGTTTTTTTCACCACTAATTAGGCTTTTTTGTGGTCGACACTTGTTTTTAGTATTTACTTTAATTTCTATGCATTTATAGGGAAAGACAAGGATTTCTCTCAAACTCCATTCCCTATATTCCCCAAACTTTACCCCCTATAGTTTTAAAATAAACTATGCTAATATAGATAAAACCTACACATCTTATTTGCCCATTTGCCCCGGCTATTACAACATTTAAATTATGCTCCTAGTAAAATGTATGGCGACAATAAATTATTCATTTTTTTTGTACCCTGTCAATAATTAAAAGCCATTATTTGCTAAAATAACAGTAATATACCCTCATGACATACATATTAACAAAAGCTGGGCCCCTAAGGTAACTATTAATGTTTAAAAAAAAAAAACTTTAACTATTTGTTATAAGTGTTTATGTTTGGTTATTACAGGGATGGGGGTTTAGAAGGGGCTATATAACTAATAACTATATTAACTAATAATAACTATATTACTAATAATAACTGTACTATAATAATAACTATTAGAATAATTACTAATAATAACTATATAACTAACTACTGTATATCCACCAACATAATTTATGCTAACTTAGTCCTAGTGCATACTGTAGCAAGTGGTGCTTAGTCATAACACACGTGACTCTAAAGCTCATGTTATTTCAATGGATTAAGTTTGCAGTAAACTGTTACTTGCGGTTCCCTTTTGTAACGCATGTGCAGTGTACTGCGGCTTACTGCAATCTGTTTGCATTAACCCTTCAGGTACTTCTTTATAAAGCTGTAGATTATAAACTTCAGAGTTTTACCATCATTTTACCACTTATTTTTTTCTTAAAACAGTGGCCCTGATTTACTAATGTACAATAACAATGCTGAGTGGAAGCAGTGCGAGTTAATTTCACCGCTACTACCGGTGACAGTGTAGTAGCAGTATTACATTGCCTTACTGCTGCAACCCGCATTACCTAAGTAATGCAAGCATTGCTAGGGCAATACGCACTACAATGCAAGTTACCCTAGCAGTGCTCGCGTTACTCAGGTAACACTGGTCTAATTAGTCAACAGGCGCTACATAGTCAGTGGAAGTAATTATAAAATTGCCGGGCCCTTCCTGCACATGGCAACTTTACCATAAGGTTAGTGTATTAGGGCCATCATCATCCAATGACATCTACATCAATATCTCTTATATACAGTGGTGTTGCTAGCCCCAAAGATCAGTGGCACATGCCCTGGATCTATTCTGGGGTGCCCCGGATGTCTCCCAAGCTGTTAGCTGTGGTGCCTTAATGGCGGACATGCTGGGAGCTGTGGTGCATCAACTGAGGGTACGCGGGGTGCTGTGGTGCCTTTATGGGGGCATGCAGGGAGCTGTGATTCTTCTATGGGGGAATGCTGGGAGTTGAGGTGCCTCAATGAGAGGCCCACGGGAGCATGGGAGGGGCTCCACTGGAAGGTTAGGGAATGGTTTGGGAAACTGCCAGATAACCTGGTGGCAGGCTAGCCCACCCAGCAGCAAGCCAGTCCAACCAGCACCGAAGCCAGGCAACTCTGCTTGGGTATGTTTAAGTGACACTGCCTATTTTTTGTACTAATGGAGAGGGGGCTTCATACAACATTTTGCTGGGCAGGCCAACTTAGACCGCTGTTAAGTTCATGTAAATTTGACTCCATACATGACCACACCCACATTCTGGTGCGTGGACACACCCATTTTCCAGCTGGAGTGCCCAAAAGTGCCCCAGATCTCTTGTTTGTGTACTGCATTTTAAAGAGACACTGAAGCGAAAAAAAAAATATGATATAGTGAATTGGTTGTGTACTATGAATAATTACTAGAAGATTAGCAGCAAAGAAAATATTCTCATACTTTTATTTTCAGGTATATAGTGTTTTTTCTAACATTGCATCAATCTATAATATGTGCAGATTACACAACACTCAGCATTCAAAATGAGTCTTTCAGAGCAGTCTGTGAAGTAATGACCTCTCCTCTAGCAGAGAAAAAGTAAACAGTTCACTTACAGTTGAGATAATAAAAGTCAGATAACAGCCCTCTCCACGACTAATGGCCCATACTCACGGGCTACAATTGTCGCCGCAACATGCGGCGCGCGCGTGTTCGGCGACAGGTCGCCCGTGAGTATGCGGCGTTGCCCGGGCGCGCACCCCGAACTGTCGCCCGTCGCTGATGTCGCCAGGCGATTGGCGCGGTCAATCGCCTGGCGACAGTCGCCGCCGCAACTCCGCCGCAACTGAGTACGTGGACTAGCGACAGCAACATAATTGTAAATAGACGGCGCTTCCGGCGGGGGGAGGGACAACAGCGACAGCTTCTGCCGCATCAGTTGCCAGGTCCCTCCGCAGTGTGTATGTGGAGGGACCTGGCGACGAGCTGTCGCCGGCATGTCGCGCACACGCTCCCGTGTGCTAGCGACATGCCAAATTGTAGCCCGTGAGTATGGGCTATTAGACTTAGTCGGAGAGTTAATGGCTTGTTTGCATAGAGATAACAACTGGAGTTTCTTAACTCTTCCTGTACTGGAAACAATTAGACTGATGTATCTGATCTTAATGTTTTATTTCTTAGCTGTACTACACATACAAATCATAATATCATATTTTTTTTTTCGCTTCAGTGTCTCTTTAAATGCATTTTAATGTGTTTACATGCATTTTAAATGTTATGATTTTCGCGATAATGAATGTGTTTACATGCATTTTAAAGATTATGATTTCCACGATGGTGTCCCTTTAAGGTTAGGTGAGGTAAGTGTTAGGCTTATGGTTGCTTTGTATCCAGATATGGTAAGTGTATGACTAGGGATTAAAAGAAGGTTAGGTTCTGGTGAAAAACATAGTTATGGTAAAGTTAGAGTTTCCTTGGTATAAGAGTTAAAGCCAGGCAGGGTTAGGGGTAGGGCTATAGGAGAGTTGGCATCACTGTAGTGAGTACTCAACAGTGGAAGGGAGATGTATTAGCGAAAGGTCTGGTAGCTGAGGAAAGAGGAGGTCAGGGAGAACATGAATTGGATATTGGGGGTTAAATTGCCACTATTATATCTTGCATGGAAACACAAAGTTTGCCAGTGTAATTTGGGATGTCTACAAGGATGCATGAGAATGATCGAAAATCAGATGTAGCGCAGCAGAATACAGAATCCTTATTTGAAGGGAAATAGATTTCTACAGTGAGAACATAGTGTAGGATACAAAACACAATACAGGTATGTCTTGTTTTTCACTGCCTGTGTAACTCCGAGTCCTTCTATTGGAATTTGGATGTGATCCAAAACAGGAAACCTCTTTAATAATAAACAAGGCCTAAAATAAGGAGCCTGTCCCAGATTAATTCTCATACATCAAGTGCATGGTGGTATTTTATTATTGTTTTTTGTTTTCTTTTGCTTTCTTGGTTTTTTTTGCATGTGTGCTAGCATACAGATGCAGTAACAACAAGTTATAAAAACTGCATCAAATTCATTATTACCTTTGCTCAATATTTAACTTAAAGCAAACCTGAACTAAAAATTATAAGTCAAAATAAACATACACACACAGGTCATACTTACCTCCAGTGTAGTCTACTCCTCAATCCCTTTCTCCTCTCCTGAGTCTCCTGTTTGTTCACTGTGATTGATGGAATTCTCTGTCATTAGTTGATTGATGGCCACTAGATCAGCCATTTGATAGATCCCTTTCAGACCAAATCTGATCAGAGAGGGATCTATTATTCATCCACACACTGCACAGCGATTTCCAATAGATTGCAGCATGAACCTATTCTATAGAAAAAAATCACTGCGCATCAACACTCCACTGCAGAAGTTTACCCTGTAAAATAATTAAAATTTGCACATAGTGCCAAGTATTGCCTTAAAACAAACGATGCCTTGCACCCAGTGCCACACTCCTGAGGGTAGTGCCACCACCTTGGGAAGGACAAGAGTAAAGCTCCGCCTATGTGGCTCCACACTCACCAGAAGCGCCTCTTGTATCTATGCGTATCACAAAAGCCGGACAGCCAAGGATGCACTTTGATCCGGTAAACGACTATCTATCAAGTTCAGGCCTTGTTCACATTGTGTTCGGTCTCCTATACTTTCCATTGAGGCGGAATCACCTCAAAAATGGTACACGCACCGCTTTTCTAGCCGCACAGCGCATGACCTGCGCTGATATGAACCTTCTCATAGACATTCATTGTCCACGTGGTCGGGGGGGGGTGTTTTTAAAAATCGCACGTGGGCGAAAAAAGCCAAAAACGCCTGCAGTGTGAACAATCCCTTAGGGCCCGTTTCCACTTGTGCCGCATGCGTCAGTGAGACGGGTGTGCGGGAACGCAGGTGAATACCAGAAGCCGTGCCATGCACGGCTATGGGATTCGTAGCCTCCCGTGCGAAAACTGTGGGCAGTGTCGGCCGAATCGCTAGGGTAAGCGATACGGCTGACGGCGCCATAGTTTCCTATGGCAGAGTTTCCCCACGCGATTTGCCTGCTCTGTGGATTTGGAGCGTTTTCCGCTCCAGTGGAAACGGGCCCTTAATGTATAAAAACAGCCATACAGGGGATCGTATTGCACATGGAACGCTCTTGCCGCGGACCAGAGAGCCACACGTTACCTCCGATCACCCCACTTCCTGGTATGACGTCAGCGCACACCTCTAACTCCGCCTGCTGGGCTTCCCCCTTTGCCCCCCCCCCCATGTAATGTGGCACCCCCCTCCCCCGGCTCTGTGGTGTGTGTAGAAGCAGCTCGCCTATCCACTGCATCACTTGGGGTGCCTGTTCCCCGTGACCTCGCCTCATGTACATGGAGTCTGTACATGAGATGGAGTACAGGCACACCTGTAGGCAATAGTGAAAAGACCATAGAGGAGGCACGTGAAGGATAGGTGAGCTGCTTCCACACACACCGTCTGGGTTGGGCACATTACAGTCCAGGCATCCGTCTCATGCTGTCACCAGCGTGCACCGACTGAGCCCTTTGGAGTGAGGCCTTTCCAGCATGCCAGATCAATAGTTTCAATCAATTTGTCTGGAAATCAATCAGAACAATCAATCATTTTGCGGCACCGATCTTGGTGGGGTATTAATGCCGCAAAATGATCAGGAATTATTGTTTCAGCTGAGAAAAATCTGAAGTGTGTTCATTGCTCAGCAGTCACGCCCGAAAAGTAAGATAATATTTTATTTCTTTCAGTGTTCAGTTCTACTTAAAGCGGACACGAACTCAGAACTTCCTCTCTGCTCTAAAATAAGACACAAATCCTGCAATACATCTGCAGTGTGTCTACTTACTGCTTTCATGGAAGCAGACATAGGGTTAACATCCTGTGTTTACAAATTAGCAGCTCTGCCATGGCAGAGGGGATTCCTGAGCTGACACAGCTGAAGAGACCAAATTACAGTGGTGATTAGTCACAGATGAGGAGGAATTAGACAGGACAAACACATACAGGGTGCATTTCTCTGTTTTACTTCTGTCCTGTGCAAGAGTTCAGGTTCACTTTAAAGTGTTTCAGTAAATGGACATGTTGTCCAATCAACCAATGAGCATCCAGCTGTCACTCTTCATGTATAGATTAAATTGTTGCAAGGAACATATGACTGGCATCCTCATGAAATTTCCCTAGAGACAATCTTTATAATTAAGCTCCATCTCTTTGTAAGCATTAAGGAATTTAATATCAGTGTCGTTAATGCTATTTTATGTTATACTGGACAAAAGCTTGTAATGTGTTCTTGAGACTGTGAGTAGTAAGATTGAAACACATAAGATCTGGACACCCCATGGCACCACTTTAAATAGCACTGGGTTGGAATTGGTTGAGCCCTTAAAGTGGACCTGAACTCTTGCACAGGACAGAAGGTAAATATAGAGAAATGCACCCTGTATGTATTTAGAAAGTTTAGTCTAAAGGTGCCCATACACTCGTCAGATTGGCAGAAGATAGATAAGAAATGCATCTGATGATCTATCTGATGCGTTTTTAGAACATTTTTTACCAGGATAGAATTCCAATAGATTTCAGTTTGAAATCTGTTGAAATTCGATCTGATGGCATTTTTTTGCCATCAGATTTCCATTAAGGCCAATGCAAACTGATAAGCAATCTCATCAGATCGACCTAAATTTTCCACCCTGCAAGTTCGATGGAAATCCATCGAAATCGATCGAAATCGGCCGTCGATCAGTCGATTGGACAACCGATTTGCGATCGATCGATCGATCGATCGCGATCGATCGGTCGGCCAGAAAATCGGCTGAGTGTATGGGCTGCTTAATTCCCCCTCATTTATGACTAATCTCAAGTTGTAATTAGATCTCTCCTCGTGTCACCTGACTGCCACGACAGATAGGCTCATGTGAAAGCACAGGATGTTAACAATATATCTGCTTCCATGAAAGCAGGAAGTAGACACACTGCAGATCTATTGCAGGATTTGCCTCAGCTGTAATAAAGAAATGTTTTTCTTTAAAGGTTAATATGTTGTTGCATATCTTTTAGAGCAGAGAGGAAGTTCTGAGTTCAGGCCCGCTTTAAAAGACCACTATCATGAAAATGAATATGTCCTGAAGAATTGTGATTTGATTGCGCATAAAGAGTAAATGTTTAAGTGTATTTTTCTTTAATGCTTTAAATACTTAATAAAAAGATTACGGTATATCACCTGCTCTGTATCTCTAGCCTGGTGTCATCAACAGAACGCGCCAACACTTCTGTAGGGGAGCATCTGCAGCTTGCCAGTGATCTGCTATTCCTCCCCTAATGTCACATGGATCATGCCGTAGTACGCCCTCTAAAGGTGCGCTTGGGGACACTTCAGGAGCTTCTGTCACGCTGACGGGTGGCTTTGTTGCAGCTCAAGACCACTTGTATTTGTAACCAGTAGTACAGACTACCCAGCAAGCTCTGGGCAAACCAGAACTCCTATGAGTGATGCACTGTGGGAGACATCATATGCTCACTCCAACCTGAATAATCATAAATACCTTCTGTTTTAAGAAGGGAGAATTTTGCTTTGCTAACCAGCAGTAGGGATTTTTGTGTCCCTTCTCGGCAGGTAGTACTGAGGGCAGCTACCAAGTCATTCAGACTCTTGCATGCGACAGGAGGTGCAGTGTCCGTGAGCCCACCTTCATTGTGCTTTTGAGGACACCTTTGTGTAAAATGTAGGGGCTTCTGCATGGCAGAGCAATGTGGTAGTGTGCCCAGGCCCTTACTGGAATGTTTTTAACTGGGTGATGCAGCATGACAATAATCCTAAACACACAAGTCAATCTGTCAAAGAATGTTTTAAACAAAAGAAAGTTAATATTTTGGAATGGAGACAATGGTAATGACCTTAATCCAACTGAAATGCTCTAGGGCCTAAAGTGGGAAGTTCAAGTGTGGAAGGACACCAATATCTGGGAGTTAAAGCTGTTCTGCAAGGAAGATCAGTCAAATATTTGCCAAAGCTAATGTGCGCCAGTTATTGAAAGCAAATGTGTAACTTTAGGTCATTTTCTTCATTAAATAAACAAGCAAGCATAATGTTCCTCAAAAGATAAATAAACAAAAGTTCCCTAACAGAAAAAAAATCAGTGAACATAATGCTTTGGACTCATTTGCTTTATGAGGTTTATTTAAAAAAAAATCATAGTTTTAGGTCATTTTTCTAAAGATAATGAAAGTTCCAAAAGATCCAAAAACATACTTAAAGAAAACCTGAACTGAAAATTAAAAGTCAAAATAAGCATACACAAGTCATACTTACCTTCCATGTAGTCTACTCCTCAGTGTCTTTATCCTGTCCCGCGTCCTGTTTGTTCACTGTGATCAAGGGAATTTTCCGTCCTCCATTTTGAAAATGGCCATTACCCATAACAGCTTTCTGGTCAGCACACAGTTAAACTGAAACATCGCCCACTTGAGCCATAGGGAAACATGGACATTTACCTGGTACATCAGGTTTCCTCTCAGCTATAACTGACAGCAACTGATATTTTTCTGACAGCAACTGATATATTTCAGATCTGACAAAATATTGTCAGAACTGGAAGGGATTATTGTCAGAAGAAAATGGTGAGGTTCTGAGAGGAACTGATGGCAAGGTAACTATGTAATGTTCATTTGAAGTTACCTCATGTGTTTATTTTAAATATTTTTACTCAGTACAGGTTCTCTTTAAAAGCACCACTGTAAATGTTATATATGACAGCACACTGTCAGATTCAATGCCTAGGCACCAAAACACAAGATGGGATTGTAGGACTGCTTTACTAATCAAATGAACTACTTCTTGATAAAATAGTAGCAAGCTTAAGGCTGGTTTCACACCAGGACGTTGCATTTAGGGGACGTTATGGTCGCATAACGTGCCCCTAACGCAACGCCTGGTGCTCTTGGATGTGGACGTCGGAGTGAGCCGCGTTGTGCAGCTCACTCTGGCGTACGTGATGCCGTGATGCATACTCTTGGACGCATGCGGCATCACGTGGTCCCGCCAGCCAATCGCCGCACAGAGCGGCGCTCCAGGAAGTAAACACTGCACGTCACACCGTGCAGTGAATATTAATTAGCCATGTGCCTGACCGAGGAGGAGGAGGGAAGACCTTCTCTTCCAACACTACTGAGCATGTGCGCACAGTCTAACGCGGCTTAGCCACGCATAATGCACAGCATGCAGCACTTTCAACTTACGTGCTGTGTTACGATGTAACGCAACATGGGTACTGTGAACAGCCCATTGATTAATCATTGCTGTGAGTCGGGATGCGTTACAGGTTGCATTAACGTGCGCCTGTAACCTCTTACTGTGAAAGCAGCCTAAAGTGACACTGAAGCGAAAAAAAAAATGATGATATAATTAATTGGTTGTGTAGTACGGATAATTTATAGAACATTAGTAGCAAAGAAAATTATCTCATATTTTTATTTTCAGTTTTTTTTTTATAACATTGCATTATTCTCTAATATTTTCAGTTTACACACTACTCAGCATTCTAAATGATTTCACAGAGCAGGCTAAAAACATTTTGAAATTTCCTCTGCAGGGAAAAAAAACCAAAATACAGTGACAGACACTGTAGATAAGCTTCAGAAGACAGAGCTCTCTGCGACTTTGAAAGTCACAGAGATCAGTAAAGCTTTTTTGCATAGATAACAACTGGATTTTCTTAACTCTTCCTGTGCTGGAAACAATATCAGACTAGTGTCTCTGCTGCTAATGTTTTATTTCTTAACTTTACTGCACATACAAATCATTATATCATAAGTTTATTTTCACTTCAGATTCCCTTTAAATGCAGGCATTATTATAATTATTTAGTATATATATATATATATATATATATATAGCACCGACATCTTCTGCAGCACTGTACAGAGTATATTGTCTTGTCACTTACCTGTCCCTCAGAGGGGTTTACAATCTAATCCCTACTATAGTAATATATCTATGTATGTATCGTAGTCTAGGGCCAATTTAGGGGCAACCAATTAACTGTATGTTTTTGGGATGTTTGAGGAGAACCAGAGCACCCAGAGGAATCCCATGCAGACACGGGGAGGACATACAAACTCTGTGCAGATAATGACTTGGCTGGGATTCGAACCAGAGACCCAGCACTGTAAGGCAAGAGTGCTAACTACTACGCCACCATGCTGCCCAGGCATGTAGGATTTAAATGACATGGTGCAGCAGCGGAATTTGGGGATGGTTATGATTAAAGTGTTACACTTAGTTCAACACTTTGACCTAAAGAGGCTGATGCTGTGCTGAAACTTATCAAACATCAGCGCCCCCGAGTGACAACCATGTCTTCCCGTGTTAGACTATGGCCAATATTGGGCCTTAACTGGAAAAAATGCCAATGTCAGACATAGTCCGACATAAGATTGGAGAGGGTTAAAGCTTAATTTAAAGTGATCCTGTGTGAAAACTTCCAGTGGATAACATGTGTGAGAAACAGTAAGTCGGCACTACAATGATTTAGTACTAAATGGTACAGAGGATGTTTCACCAATGTCTTCTGCTAGACAACACGCTCTAGGTTTGAACACTGAAGTGGCAGAGAAAGGATGTGAGGCAAAAGCAGGAAGCCAACAACACCTGGCACGGCTGTTAACGTATTGAAGAGGTCAGAATTGTATTGAAAGTCCACAAACAGTGACAGTGTAAAATCAATAAGCTGCAGTAAAGTGAAAGGACATACCCGTGAGGCAGATGAATCGAGTCATTCAGTGGATGTGACGTCACAGCCTCTGAAGAAGCACCGCTCTGCGTGAAACAGCTGTCAGGCAAGCTCCTGTGCCCTGTACCCACTGAATGACTTGATTCATCTGTCTCATGGGTATATGCTTTCACTTTGCTGCAACCCATTGATGTTACAATGTGTGACCCTGGCCTATGTGTGCCACATGTCACGTAGTGAGAAAAAACACCAGTAAACCAGGAAGGATGGAGACCTCAGAGCACTCAGAGTGTGTAGAGCAGCAGAATCTGTCATTACAGCAGCTGGAGCAAGAGGAGGTGGGGCAGCATGGCTTAGTCTAGCTGATGGGGACAGCAGGGGTTTGTGAAGATGGTGGGAAAGCAGGGATTAGTGTAGATGGTGGGGACCGCAGGAGTTAGTGTAGCTGGTGGGGGCTGCAGGGGTTTGTGTAGATGGTGGGGTATCAGGGGTTAGTGTAGCTGGTGGGGGCTGCAGGGGTTTGTGTAGATAGTGGGGTATCAGGGGTTAGTGTAGATGGTGGGGCAGCAGGGGTTAGTGTAGATGGTAGGGGCCGCAGGGGTTTGCGTAGATGGTGGGGCAGCAGGGGTTAGTGTAGCTGGTGGGGGCTGCAGGGGTTAGTATAGATGGTGGGGACAGCAGGAGTTAGTGTAGATGGTGGGGGCCGCAGGGGTTTGTGTAGATGGTGAGGCATCATGGGTTAGTGTAGCTGGTGGGGGCAGCAAGCCTTAGTCTAGCTGGTGGGGACATCAAGGATTAGTGTAGCTGGTGGGGACAGCAGGGGTTAGTGTAGATGGTGGGGGCAGCACCACAAGATGCCCCTGCACCATGCATGCACCAGGTTTAATATATATATTTTTCCCTGGTTTCTGCTGTCTGAACCTAGGTGTGGTTTATAGTATATTGGTAAAATAATATTTCCAATATTAGTACTATCGAGTTTCTGCCCCCAGCCAAGCTCATTCGCATATATACTAAATGTACAACATGCTGTGCCTCTGTCACTTCATCACTGACGTTAAAGGGACACTTAACTCACAAAAAAAAAGTTTTACTCACCTGGGGCTTCCCTCAGCCCCCTGCAGCTGTCTGGTGCCCTCGCAGCCACGCTCCGATCCTCCTGTCCCCGCCGGCGGCAAGGAAGGCCGCAATAGCAGTATAGAGGGTGCTATTGTGGCCGGGAACGCAAAGAATCACTGGCGTTCCCAGCCTGTCGGTGCCTGTCACCGAAACCGGAAGTAGCCGCCGGCAAGGACAGGAGGATCGGAGCGAGGTTGCGCGGGCACCGGACAGCTGCAGGGGGCTGAGGGAAGCCCCAGGTCAGTAAAACTCTTTTTTTTTTTTGCGACTTAAGTGTCCCTTTAAAGAGGACTTCTTTATTTTATTTTGTATTTATTGCTCAATTTATTCTTTAAGTTTGGATCCTCATCCCCAATTCTACCAACTGCAGTGTCTAGATCATACATGTCAAACTCCGACCTGAGGGACAAATCTGGCCCTCGGAGCCATCAGATTTGGCCCTCAGGTAGTTTCCCCACTTTGCATTAGGTTTGGCCCACTCTAGACCACCAGGGAAGCTATATTGGAGGGTAAGCCCTAGGTCACCAGGGAAGCCATATGGGGAGGGGGACTGCACTAGATACCAGGGAACTTTATAGGAGAGCTAAGGGGACACTAAACACAAACACAATGGAAACTATAGGGGAGAGAAAACCACTAAACATCAGGGAATTTTATAGATGAGGGAGGACCACTAAACTTCAGAGAACTGTATAGGAAATGGAGGGAGGCTATAAGACACCAGAACTTTTTAAGGAAGAGAGTTGGCCACTAGACATTGAGGTCGGCCCGTGGCTTGGCTCCAATTTCGGCCCACTTTATATTTGAGTTTGACAAGCCTGGTCTAGATGTAGTGGCTGAAAGTAAGCAGGAAAAGAGCTTGGAATCATAAAGGTCCCCTCCTGCTCATTTAAACAATTCTATCAGCAGTGGCTTAGCTAGGTAGCTATGTGCCCCAGTGCCAATGTTATGTTGGATCCTCTCAAGCACTCATATACATAACAGTTAATATGGTGCCCCAAATCCTGCCAAGGACAGCTGCAATGAGAAAGGTTTAAATACAGTGACCAGATTTTTGTAGGCTCAACCCAGGACAGGGCGGGGGGGATGGGGGGGGGGGCTGCGCGCCGCGCCGAAAAATAGGGGGGTGTGGCGCGAAAAATGTGGTGCCTGCTGCACCAAAAATGGGCGTGGCCATAACATTCTATGGGCGGAGCTAACGTAATGATGCAACAGCGAGGCATAAGAAAGCAGTGTTTACGCCATGATGTGGTCAAACGAGAATTCGCATCATGGGTGTGCTGAAACTGTGTGATGCTATTTAATAGTATACCATAACTCCAAAGCAGCAAATAGCCAACTATGACCATTGAATAATAAATGCAGCAACAGTTACCCCAGACACCACAAAATAAACGCAATGGGCAACATGTCAGCACAAAATAAACGCATTGCGGGCAACATTTCAGCACAAAATAAACTCAATGGTGTAATGATCTGCTCAGCTGCCTGTGCAGGCAGGCAGCTTTTTGACCATTGTTTAGGTTTGCATGCTGCAGGACTCTGGAAAGAAGAGCTTCTGTCAGTTTTGCAGCTTGTGCTTGCTGAGGAATTTGCATACGTTGTCATGCAAATTGCCTGGCCACATTCATTGGAGGCGTGTACTATAAGTACTATGTGTTTCCCACAATGCTTGGCTGGTCATAAGGATTCCTTCCTGTGAAACACTCCTAGAGGAGTGTCAGCCTTACTCTCTGTTTGAAGATCAGCTTAGAGTAATTTCTGAAACTGCACTAGGCAGGTTCCCCTAGTGCAGTTAGGATTGCTTATCTGTTTTGTTTGTTCTGTTGTGATTGTCCTGTCCCAGCGGTGGTCGACAGGAAATCGTTCTGATCTCTGTTCTTGGAGTATAGCTGGTGCAGCGGTTGCTACCAGCTATCTCTTCTGATCTGTCTCACTTGGATCGCACTAGCATCTTGCGCTAGTGCTGTGGATCCTTCTGTTCTGCTACTTTGTCTGCCTTGATCGAACTCGCCTAGCGCTAGCGCTGTGGATCCTTCTGTTCTGTTACTCTGTACCTGGATCGCACTAGCATCCTGCGCTAGTGCTGTGGATCCTTCTGTTCTGTCTTCCTGGATCGCGCTAGCCACTTTCGCTAGTGCTGTGGATCCTATCTCTCGCTTGTCCCTGTTTTCGTGTGTCTGTCTTGTCTGCTACGAACGCTTGCTGGAGGCTCGGTGAGGTAACCGTTAAGCAAGCACTTGCGTCCTCTGTTACATGTTTGTCTGTCGATGGTTAGTTAGGCGTGCTTGTCTCTATTGTGCTTATCACATGGAGACCGCGCATGAACGCGTGCACTGTTGCGAATGAGTGCAGTGTTCGGGTTCAGTTAGCGTTTGTTATTTTCCGTATCTCCTCATTGTATGATTTGCTGTGCCTTTGCTATCCTCGTATTCTGTTCTGATCTGCCTTGTGTCACTTTTGGCAATCGCCTTTCTTGCGGTTGCGTTTCTGTTTCGTATCTGCTGTTGTGTGTGCGCTGTCGCGGGTTGGCGACTAGATTGGCGCACACACATACAACCTGTCCCTTTGCTCGTTCTCATTCGCAATCGCTTCTCTTGCGATTGCGTTCTGCACTTCGTACAATTCCTGTCTGGCATTTGTGGAGGTACAGAGGATTGGTTCCTCTGCACTCCTCAGCGCCATCTGCCGACAGGAATTTTCCTCTACGGGTGCGTAGCACCTTTTGCTGGGTTCCTGCAATTATACGCTTGTGGAGGATTTCCGCCGTATCAGCGCACGCGTTGTGCGCTGATCACGGAGAAAGTTCCACAATCGTTACAAATGGGGGCAAACATGTCAGTAAGAATTAAACGCAATGGGGGCAAACATGTCAGTACAAAATAAACGCAATAGGGGGCAAACATGTCAGTACAAAATAAACGCATTGCGGGCAACATTTCAGCACAAAATAAACGCATTGCGGGCAACATGTCAGCACAAAATAAACGCATTGCGGGCAACATTTCAGCACAACATAAACGCATTGCGGGCAACATTTCAGCACAAAATAAACACATTGCGGGCAACATTTCAGCACAAAATAAACGCATTGCGGGCAACATGTCAGCACAAAATAAACGCATTGCGGGCAACATGTCAGCACAAAATAAACGCAATGGGGGCAAACATGTCAGTACAAAATAAACGCAATGGGGGCAAACATGTCAGTACAAAATAAACGCACTGCGGGCAAACATGTCAGTACAAAATAAACGCACTGTGGGCAAACATGATGTCAGTACAAAATAAACGCACTGCGGGCAAACATGACAGTACAAAATAAACTCAATGCGGGCAAACATGTCAGTACAAAATAAACGCACTGCGGGCAAACATGTCAGTACAAAATAAACGCACTGCGGGCAAACATGTCAGTACAAAATAAACGCACTGCAGGCAAACATGTCAGTACGAAATAAACGCAATGGAGGCAAACATGTCAGTACAAAATAAACGCACTGTGGGCAAACATGTCAGTACAAAATAAACGCACTACAGGCAATCATGTCAGTACAAAATAAACACAATGGGGGCAAACATGTCAGCACAAAATGTACTCAATGTGGGCAAACATTTCACCTGGAAAAAAAAAAGCATTTACTTACCTGACATAAGTCAGCCAGCCGGCCGGCCTCTGGTGTGTGTGGGCAGCTCCCCGGGCTCACATGCACTCAGGCAGAGCAGGGCTACGGCAAGATGGCGTCCGGAGGCGGAGCCCTGTACTGAAGACACAAATAGTCTCCAGTACAGGGCTCCGCCTCCGGACGCCATCTTCCCGTAGCCCTGCTCTGGCTGTGCCTGCCGGAGGAGGACAATGCAGGCTGCTGGAGCGGGCCTGCGGGGAATGAACTAGCGCAGCATCTAGGAGACGCTGCGGCTAGTTCATTGTACGGTGGTCAGAGTCCCGAGGCCGGGACGTCCCGCTGCTAAAAGCGGGACGTTTACCGGGACCTCATGCAGCCTGGGACAGCGCCCCCCCGAAGGCGGGACGCGTCCTGGGTAAAGCGGGACGTATGGTCACCGTAGTTTAAAGGACAACTGAAATGAGAAGAATATGGAGGCTGCCATATTTATTTCCTTCTAAACAATACCAGTTGCCTGGCAGCCCTGCTGATCTATTTGGCTTCAGCAGAGTCTGAATAACACCAGAAACAAGCATGCAGCTAATCTTGTCCGATCTGACAATAATGTCAGAAACACCTGATCTGTTGCATGCTTGTTCAGAGTCTAATGCTAGGCATACACGGTAAGTTTGTTCCTTATCAATCGAGCCGCTGATGGCTCGATTGATAATTTCTGACAGCCCCGCCGGGTCCACTCCCCGCTCGATCCCCGCGGGCGGACAATAGCAGGGAATTGAGCGGAAGATAAGGAGCGCCTGCGGGGACGAGCGGGGATCGATCCAGGCGCCGGTGGGGACGAGCGGGGATGCGCCGGGCTCGATCCGGCGCATAAAGCTTACAGTGTCTGCCCGGCATTAGGCTAAAAGTAGTAGAGGCAGAGGATCAGCAGGATAGCCAGGCAACTGGTATTGCTTAACCACTTGAGGACCGCAGTGTTAAACCCCCCTAAAGACCAGGCCAACTTTAACTAAATGGGCTACTGCAGCTTTAAGGCCAAACTGCAGGACCGCACAACACAGCACACAAGTGATTCCCCCCCCCTTTTTCTCCCCACCAACAGAGCTCTCTGTTGGTGGGGTCTGCTGCCCCCCCCCCCCCCCCCCCCCCCCCCGAGTTTATTTTCTTTTTAAATAAATATTTGTTTGTTTGTTTTTAATAAAATTTACTATTTTGTGGTTCCTGTTTCCCTGCTCCCGCCTCCCCCACCAGCCAATCAGCGTGATCAGCTGTCATAGGCTTCAGCCTATGACAGCCGATCACTCCCCAGTGTATGGAGGGGACAGCCGTGACACACGGCTGTCCCCAGTACAGCGCTGCTGCAGATCGCAGCACTGTATATGGTAATTAGACGGCGTCTAAAAGTCTCCGGAGCGGCGATCGCCGGTCGGAGACTGAAGGCTGGGTGGAGCTCCGCCCCCCCAAGCAGGAGATGCACGTGCAGCCTGCGCGCAATCTTCTGCAGTAGCCGGCCCCAGGACCTGACGCCAATTGATGTTAGGCAGTACTGGGGCTGCCACCGCATTCACGTCTATTGGAGTGACGCGGTCGTTGGGAAGTTAATAGACAAATATATACGTGCACACCATGTTACAACCAGTACTAAAGTCAATTATATCCAAAGTGAATCAGATCACCAATGTCAATGTCAGAGAAAGAAAGGAGGAAAGGTAGTGTCCAGAGCTCTCTCAGTGGTGGGACTTGACAGGTGTCTGTATCAGAAAAAAGGAGAGAGAAGAGAGCGCCTCTATGGTGCAATATTTTTAATTCAGTTTGCAAATTGTAAAAGAAATGCATGTAGAAGATTGCAAAAACCTGCAAGCGTATCTCACATGCCCAATGTTCCACTCCTCGGTCGTTGACTGTGGCCAGCGGTGGGATCCTGACTTAACAGAGACACACTAATGTGTCGAAACGTGTCGTCATTATCACCTGGCACACGGAGCTTGCCTCGTCTCCAGACCTACCACGTACCCTTGTTGATGTCCCCCGCTGGCCACGGTTGACGTCTGAGGAGTGGAACATTGAACATGTGAGATATGCTTGCAAAATTTTGCGATCTGGTGCGTGCATTACTTTTCCAATTTGCAAACTGAATTAAAGGTACCATAGAGGCGCTTGAAAGGAAAAAAAATATGTCAGCCTCCATATTCTTCTCACTACAGTTGTCCTTTAACGGACATCCAAGGTGAAAATAAACTGATGAGAAAAACAATTGTATCTATCCTTTTCCTCCTCAAAATTATTTTTTTAGATATCCCACAGTTTTTTTTTATTTAAATCTAGTTTTTAAGTTTTTACTGTTTCATTCTCTGCTAGATAGTATGCTAGAGCTCAAATGTATGAATGATTGACCCTTTTTATCTCTTTCCTGCTCTCAGAAACCATTTACTGACAGGAAAGTGTTTTGTGGCTGTAATTACTTAACAGTGAGGGTTATGCTATAGTCTGACCCAGTGTCAGACTTGGCACTGTACATACACATCACTATCTCATCATGTCACCTCGGTTGTCCTTTAAGCATGGGAGGGAGGAAAACAGTTTGCTAATGATTACCACTATTAAAAGCGCACAGAGAGGAAGTCATTAAGAGGAACTTTAACGAAAAGTAGTAGTAGGGGGGGAAAATAACTCAATAAATTGCAAAGTGAGAAATTAAAAAATAGAATAGAGATCAAGAAATAAACAATTGGCAAAAAGCCAGAGGCACCAGATAAGGATAAATAGGTTAAAAACTGTTTAAAAAGGGAGGTAGTGGTGGACTTACCTCCCACAGATGGACTCAAAAGTCAATTTTAACTGTAAAATTGATTTTATTAAAAACACCTTCAAAATATTGCAACACTTTTCACGGGCCAAATTTGATGGCTCCGCGGGTCAGATGTGGCCCACGGGCCGGAGTTTGACATGTATGCTCTAGTGCTAGCACCTCACTCTCCTCATGTAGCGAGTAATCATACTACATGCGGTAGGAGATGCCGGGCTGTTTGAATCTTGGGGACTCCCTGTATTTATATAATCTAGTGTGTGGTCTTTTTTTGAGGGGGGGTGACACAGGACTTCTTGTCTGGAGTGACAAAAAGGCCAGAGCCGCCACTGATAGAGGTGAAATGAATGGATTGAGGTTTTCTCAGAAGTAGAAACCTCACAGTATTGTGGTTAGCTGACAGGTTGCAGATGACACAGCCCAGTGATGAGTCTGTCCCATTCTGTGCTCATCACTCTGTGCCCTGACGCTTTTTCCGAGATTCTGATGACAAGTGTGCTGAGAGCAGAGAAAGCAGCGGTCAGCATTATCTGGCAGAGGAGGAAGGATGTCTGTATCATTTTGTCTGGCACACAGAGGATGTAACTATTATTTTCAATTTCAAACATCCTTTCCATGTCACTCAGACAAATGGGAACATCCTTTTCAAAATAAAATGGAGGACTGTGCAAATATAGTCGCTGCTTGTTCACTGGCCACCCCAATCGGTGCAAAGAGTTTGGGGCATTTGGGGGTCTTAATGGCGTTCCCAGATACAGTGTATATCAATTACCCCGTAAAGGTGTTAACCATAAAAGATCTCAGGTCTCAGGATCTGATACCCTTGGGTGACATCACTGGGCCAGGCTGCACACACGTGTGTCAGCTGTGAAGCTGAGAACGCTCTGTGCTGCTATGCAGGGGGGGGGGGGGGGGGGGGGGGAGGCAGCGCGAACAATGGGATCACAGGGAATCAGCGTCAAGTAGAAAGCGTCCATTATCAGGCCAGGGGTGTGTACAAGGTTTTCCAGTGTCTGTTTTCAAAAGAATGAGATAGGGAGGGCTAAGATTCTTCTGATGTGTATAATTCACAGCACACTTTCTCTACTCCACTGTGTTACACCGTCGCATGTGTTTCAGTAGTGTGATCTAGACAGAGGAGTCCCACATTATGGATTTTCAAAGGATGAAAGAGTAAATATTCCAAACCCGCCCCATATTTTCCTCATCAATAATTCTGTGGTGATCCTTCACTGCTTATGGCCGGAGACATGCAGGGACCACCTGGAAGTATATTGTTAACCAGATTCTTACCAGAGATTCTATTAGCATTTTTCACATGGATCCATTAAATGCACATTACTGGCTTCAAGTACACCTGAAGCAAGAGGCATATGGTGGTTGCCATATTTATTTCCTTTTAAACAATACCAATTACCTGGCAGTCCTGCTGATCTCAGTAAAGTCTGAATCACACACCTGGAACAAGCATGCAGGTAATCCAGTCAGATTTCAGTCAGAAACCTCTGATCTGCACACTAATTCAGGATCTATGGCTAAAAAGTATTAGAGGGCGAGATGATCAGCAGGACAGCCAGGCAACTTGTATTATTTGAAGGAAAATACATATGGCAGCCTCAATATGCCTCTCACTTCAAATGTGTAACTAAAGTGAGTTCAGTGTAACTGTCGGGCATAATATAAAAAATCAATTCTTTATTTTTATCTGGTAAACAAGTAATAAAGATGCTAACCAGGAAATCCAAAAGTTAAAATCACTATTACTTTTCTTGTTGATAAATTATCATTTCCCAGTTTACCTGACTCTTATTTGGTACACACAAAATTTGGTACACAAAAAAGGAAGTTGCAGGGAATGCTGGGTTGTCCTTTTTTGCTTCTCCATTTCCCCCCTAGCTATGCAGCCTGATTGGCTGAAGCCTCTTTCCCTCCTGTTTTCCCCTCCCACATCTCTGTTCCTCTCTGACTGGCCAATATTTCTCATGCAGAGACAATGCACTTTCTATAGTGAAGGGCGGGCAAACCAGGCAGAGGAGAGTAAGGGAGGGAATGGCATCAGAATTGGCTTTAAAATAGCCACACTCAAAATGGGAAATGCTAAGAAGGTTTTTCTCTTTTTTTTACTGTAGAAAAATCACTAAAATCAAAACATGGACAGTGCAATACATGTGTTATGTAAGTAGAGCAAGTAATTATCTACTTATATATGTGCTGTTGTTTTTTTTCTGAGATAATATGGCTGACAGCTCCTCTTTAAACTTTGTTACCATATTTACTCGTCTATAAGTCGAGATATTCAGAACTGACTCACAGTATAGTGTAGGGGTCACCTTACACTTGAGTCCGTCGGCGGTACGCTAATGTACGTGACTGAGGAAGATGAGCGGACATGGCACCCGGCGCTGGACTTGCAAGTGACTTTGCTCACTCCGTGGTGCTCACTCTTTATGAGAACCTGAAATGGGAGGGATATGGAGGCTGCCATATTTATTTCCTTTTTAACAATTCCAGTTGCCTGGCAGCCCTGCTGATCTTTCTGGTATCAATAGTGTCTGAATCACACACCTAACAATCAAAGGAGGGATCTGCACACAGTCTTCCAGGAACAAAGTGCTTTTATTGTTCCAATGCACACATATAATACACACCAAATTGTCACAGCCGACAATTGTTTCGGGGCCAATCAGGTCCCCTTTATCAAGGCATAAGCAGACAACATATACAACCACCAGTGTGAACAAACCCCCTATAAGTAATAAAGATACAATTGGTGCAATACCCTAACTGCCACCGCAGTGCTGCCCCAATTGGATGGACTGTCACTCATGTCAAACAATTCAAAATCATTGGTGGAATGACCAGTCAGCTTATCTGCCAACGTAGTCTATTGCAGGACAGTAACATCTGCAGCAGAATGTGTGCTTCGCTCCAAAAAGTGGGCGTGGCCAGTGTGCTGATGATGGCTCTCTTGTCCAATATTAACATCTATGCCGGAGAGCAAAGAAACCTGTGTGACTCTCCATTGGTGCGTCCCCGAGTGCCAGTCACATGATACATGATGACATTAATCACATGGACCAATCGCTGCCGTCTGTGTCGTACTGGACAAACCCCGCCCATCCACATCACACATCAGAGTGCTGGGTGGGTATGTGCAACCTTGTTCCGCCCAGGAGGCGGAACAATGGGAGGAGGTGAACGTCTCCATTGCTGCTATGGAAACGTATCAACAATAGGAGATATCGTTGCATCTAATGACACAGCTGGTGTGTCGCCACGATATCCCTAGACTTTGCCGCATAAAGCTGATCTGGTCTCTCCTATAATATGACAGCACATCACAAACACAATATAGACATGGTCTTAAAGGGGAAGCATACAACCAATTGCAATTGCATAACAATGCAGTTGGTGCAAACAGACATACTGCACATGTCACATAAGTAACACAATAAAGACATGGTCTTGAAGGGGAAGCATGCAACCAATTGCAATTGCCTAAAAATGTAGTTGGCGCAAACAGAAATACTGCGGATGTCACATAACGAACACAATAAAGACATGGTCTTCAAGGGGAAGCGTGCAACCAATTGCAATTGCATAAAAATGTAGTTGGTGCAAACAGAAATACTGCGGATGTCACATAGGCAGGTAAATGAATTATAAAAGACATGAACCAATCCTGTAAATTAGTACACGACAGACATTGAGTATGCAATGCAAGGGTACATTTGTGGCAGTAGCAGGATATGAAGTCCAAAGTAACAATATTAAACACCACGTGACATCAATTCAGACCTGGAGAAAAAGACAGGATTTTCAAAAACCAACTGATAGAAACAGTTTGTTACGCTACGACAGCTTCCACAACAAAACATCTTAAATAGTCACTTCCCATTTTTCAATTTTTGTGAGTACTCCGTATTTGCAACAACAACTTAGACAGAGAGACCCAGATTGAAAATATGAAAACAAGGTTCCTAGAAAGAGGTTACCCGGATTGGGTTCTGATGAAAGCACTTGACCAAGCCAAGGAGAGGTGGACACATGACTACCCCTAGAGACACGTATCCCACTTGTCCATACCTACAGCGGCATGTCCAGAACAGTTAAGACAACAGTGACCAAACACTTACCGATACTAACATCTGACGAAACACTGCCCAAAACTCTCAGACAAAGACCCATGTTTACATAAAAATCATGCAAAAATTTGCGGGACCAATTGGTCCAATCCGACCCCTGGCAAAAATACAGCAAACCAAAAGTGACATTAATATCCACCAGAACTGGTTGCTTTAGATGCCAGAAATGCAATGTTTGCAATGCTCTCAACACAGATAGTCAGGTCACCGACCCTCACAGTTTCAAGAAATATGACATCAAATATTACCTCAACTGTGACTCAGACTACGCCTCAATTCACTAGGCTTATCTCCTGTCTTTAATAATGTTTCTAGAGTTATCACCATGGTGATGAGGCATGTAGTATTCAGGAAACATTTTACCTCAGGCAAATTCCTCAATCCTCAAAATAAGTCCAGAATTCTAAAGTTAAAGACAGGCTGTTAACCCTCCTGGCAGTTTAAAAAAATCCACCAGGGGGCAGCAAAGTAGTGTTTTTTAAAAAAAAAAAATTTTCATGTAGCGTCTCGCTACATGATAGCCGCTGCTCAGCGGCATTCCCCCAGCCCCTCCGATCGCCACCGGCGATCGGAGATCCCGTTAAAAGAACAGGATCTCCTGGAGGGCTTCCCCCGTCGCCATGGCGTTGGGCGGGATGACGTCACCGACGTCATCGACGTCGTGACGTCAAAGGGGACTCCAATCCACCCGACGGCGCTGCCTGGCACTGATTGGCCAGGCAGCGCACGGGGTCTGGGGGGGGGGGCGGCTGCGGCGCGACGGATAGCGGCGGATTGGCGGGTAGCGGCGGCGATCGGATGCTACACGCAGCTAGCAAAGTGCTAGCTACGTGTAGCAAAAAAAGATTTATGCAAATCGGCCCAGCCGGGCCTGAGTGGTGCCTCCCGGCGGCATAGCCCGTGCTCAGCATGGGCTTATCGCCAGGGAGGTTAATTAACTGAGTGTGAAAATAACTACAGATGAGGTAATTTAAGGAATGAAGAGATAAGATAACACACTGGGTGGTGGCAAGTTTTCTCTTGCCTTATTATCTCCAGCATGATCTTAGTGAATTGAGGCCATATGTCATTTCTATGCTCAAATGTCCATGCGGACTAGCATATATTGGCAAAACAACTGGTCCTTACAAAAAGAGATTCCAGAAGCACAGAAGCGATATTAAGATTGCAAAGAAAACTGATGAAAAGGGGAAACCCCCTGACCCCAACAAGCCAGTAGCTTTACTTTTTTTATGTGCAAACACCCAACCAGCACACTCAGAGGTATAGTTATTGATCAAGTACAGAGCCCCAGAAGAGGTGGCAACCGCAAAAACATCCTTTTGCAAAGGAAAGCATACTTGATATTCACTTTGAATACCGTAACTCCTGCAGGTCTAAACAGCAATAGTGTCTTATTATGTTTCTTGAAGGACAGATGATTGTCAATATGGGTTAAACATTGTTTTTAATTATTTTTGCATATCGTGCAATTATTTTAATCCTGTCTTTTTCTCCAGGTCTGCATTGATGTCACGTGGTGTCTAATATTGTTACTTTGGACTTCATATCCTGCTACTGCTGATACCTACTTGTGGTATTGAGCCAAATTTGCCCAGATCCACCGCTTCCCGCAGACCCCACGATGCGTATCAGCCAGCCTTCGTGTGGAGCGCAGCTTCCGGATCAGCTGCTCAGTCAGCAGTGACGTCACTTTCCACAGGCGTCCCTGTGGTTCTTCCTGCATTCCACGCACCGCTATGCACTATTCCTGCTTGATAAATTAGTTGGTGGGAAACAACTTCCACCACAGGGGCGCCCCTCAGATCAACATGGTACAATGGCTGAACACGGCCATCTTCCTCGGCAAACCTGATCCTGAGGAAGATGTTCAGCCATTGAAACATGTTGATCTGAGGGGAGTCCCTGTGGTAGAAGTTGTTTCCCACCAACGAATTTATCAACTGCAGTCCCACCGCATCTACACAAGCAGGAGTAGTGCATAGCAGTGCGTGGAACGCAGGAAGAACCGGTGTCTCTGTTTTGTAAACAACAACTACAAGAACAGAAAAGAAATCGCCCTAAAAAGAACACAGACAGCAATAATAAACTGACAATAGTAACATTTCCCATCCTATCTAAAGCTAAACATTGGACGGATTATATACTCATCATTGGATCTGAAGGTTGACACATGCATCCTGTACTTGCGCACCACTGCACACTAGCACTGATGTGGTTCTGTCTCACGCCTTCCTCCTGTGCCTGGGCACACACAGGAAGTCAAGGCCCAAAATCGATCTTAAGTTATGACAAGTCAGAGAACAAAACTTTTTTTTAAAGAACACTGTGATTTGTAATTGTGATTTATAATGCTTACATATGCTATGTTGATTCACGGAAAGTGTGTTTTCAGCACTTTAACCCTTTCCTGACCGCCTAACCCCGATAGGCGTCGGGAAGGTAGCAGCCCCAGGACCGCCTAATAGGTCTGCTCAAAACCAAAACCGTGAGACATCTGGATAGTTTCTATCCGGATATTTCCCAGTAAACCTGTGCGGGGTGGCCAATCTTACCTGTCTGACGTCTTCTTTGTCCGTCCCTCGGCGCCTCCGACGATGCGCTCCAAGCGGCGGTCACGTGATTACAAACACTTCCTCCTTCCGGGTTGAAGGAGGAAGTGTTTGTAATCACGTAACGTGCATGGAGCGCATTGTGGGAGGCGCCGAGGGACGGACGAAGAAGACGTCAGACAGGTAAGATTGACCCCCCCGCCCCCTACCGCTAATCTGCATCAAGAGCGGTGGGCGGAGATTAGCAGGGATCGCTCAAGCCAATGTGCGCGCATCCCTGCTGCATGACGGAGCGGAGCTCTGACATCAGCCTGCTAGCCCGTGATCGCAGCTAGCAGGCTGTTACGGTTCTACAGCGCTGGCATCTAGTGCAGCGCTGTACGGAGCACTGATGCCTATGGAGAGGGGTTTAAATAAAAAAATAAAACGTAATTTTTTATTTAAAAAAAGAACATTTAAATTAATTATTTAAAAAACACAGATCGTTGCAGCAATCAGATGCCACCAACAGAAAGCTCTGTTGGTGGCAGCAAAAGGAACCAAGATTCATTTGTGTGCTAAGTTGTATGCCTCTGCAGCGAGCTTTTAAAGCTGTAGAGCACTGAATTGTAAAAAATAGCCTGGTCACTAGGGGGGTGTAAGCCTGTGGTCTTAGGACCAATATCGTGAAAAATTGTAAAATGTAAAATACGTGTAAATATGTACAAATACAAAGTATGTTTCTTCCGGAGTAAAATGAGCCATAAATTACTTTTCTCCTATGTTGCTGTCACTCACATTAGTTAGTAGAAATCTGACAGAACTGGCAGGTATTTGACTAGTCCGTCTCTTTATTGGGGATTCTCTTTATTCAATTTATTCTTTACAAAAGCACTCCCTGGAAAGAATCTATACAAATATACAGCTCTCCCCGACCACCAGTTTGCACACTATTCTGGCAGTTGGAACAAGCAACTGCCATTCACGAAGTGCTTTTGAAAATAAAGAAAAGGCCTGAGGATCCCCTGTAGAGAGATGGGCTAGTCCAAAACCTGTCAGTTCTGTTAGTTTTCTACTACTTACTGTAAGTGACAGCAACATAGGAGAAAATAAATGTATAGCTCATTTTACTCTGGGAGAAATGTACGTTTTATTTCCGTGTTTTCATGTATTTTAAATTTTACAATTTTTCTCAATAGTGGTCCTTTAAACCGATAGCACTCCGGCATTCTGCTGTCTGGGCAAAGAGGCTACGCATGTTGTCTCAAATAAGGAAGCATCCGTCCCTCATTTCTACACATTTTTGGCCTGTCCCAACAGTTTGCCTCCCAGCTAGTTTAGCACCGCGGCGATTTGTCTCCTGCAGAGTGTGTATTTTCATAGGAGGGAGATTGCTAACATCAGTGGCCAGAGATTCTTATCAATAAAACTTACAATGGTCGATGTATATGTAAGTCATTTTGAACTATTAAGCTTGGCAGTGTTTAAAGTACATTTCCTTTTGGAGATAAGTATATTTGTTTTGTTTTTTATAAAAAGAATTTTCTCCTATGTGCTTTTTGTCTTCATCTGCTGCGTATTTGTGGGGTGATTATGTTGCCAGGTGTAGTTAATTATATTATAAGCCTAATATTATCATTTTAAAGGGATACTAATGCCAGAAATGGTTGATTCATATTTGATTGCCTACAGTTTCCTCTGGGAATGTGCAAATTACATGAAAAAGTTATTTATTTGTAAGCTGTGTCACTATGAGTAAGTTCACTGTGCCTTTTCTAGTGCTTTTGTCCACTTTTATCTTCATTTTCAGTCTGCTTATCTTAACCTTTTGCGGACTGCCGCATGTAAATCCTACGCCACACGTAATTCTTACACCGCACTTGTGGCTGTCCTAGCCTGATGCAGTGTAGGATTTACGCTGCCTGCCGTTTCCGCTCCTAATGTGATCGTGTGCACCGGAGAGGGAAGATTAAGCTGTCATATGACAGATGACATCTCCCCTCAGTGATCAGTAGCCATTGCGATTAACTCCTGATCACGTGATCACTATAATCGCTGGCGAATCGTAGTGATCACCATTAGAGCTGCAGCGATAGGGGGGGAAGAAGAGGATCCATTCACCTTCCTGACATTCCCCTGGCGATCGGCGCTCCCCTCCGCTCTGGCCGGTATCCCCGCTTTCTCTGATGTAAGCGTCGGGTCCCGGCTTGATGACGTCATCAAGCCACGATCCGGAACTTAGCGCCAATACCACGGGGATGCCAGCCAGAGTGAAGGGGTCCACAGCTGCTCATTGCTGGAGTCTGGGAGGTGAGTAAACGCTGCTGGCTACAGGGAGGACACCTGTCTACACCATGGACACAATGCCCAGCTAGCCCTATCAGGGATCTGCCTCTCTGACCCCCCCAAACGCGCCCCCCTCCCATGCAAATTCGCCTGGTCCTTAAGGAGGGTTAGGCGGCTGGTCCCAAAAGGGTTTAAGCAATCCTGAACTAAAAAATAAATTTCTTTGGACCCCCACCCAAATCTCCTTTTTTTTCTCTCCCAAGAATCGGCAATCAACATATTACATTCTTTGGTGTCTGCTCTCTTCATTGGCCTGCTCCAACTCCTTATTATCATATTACCTTTCTTGAGTTGGCACTTGAGAAAAGAGGATGTTCCAAAAAGTCCTCTAGTCTTATGGTGTTACATTTCAGGCAGAGGAACTGGCAAAGGGGAAGACCTTGGGATTGATGGTTTTATTCATCAAGGTATTCCCTGTAATTAGTTTCTTGTAGCCCTTTGATATCAGAATTCCATTGCTAATCGACAATTCCAAGAAACGGAAAACCAATTTTTCCTCACTGATCACGGAAGTAAACTGTATATTCATGCTCTTACTGTTAATTTACTGTATGACTTCTTGAAGCTCTCACAAGTCCCAAACCAAAAGATCAAGATGTCATTCACATACCTGGACCACCTCCCCAGATATGACCTGAAGGTGTTTTCAGCACTATGAATGCACTTTGTCCACAAAGTCAAAAAGACAGTAGCAGACTGAGGTACCCATTGCTGCCATGGAAACCTGCCAGAACCACCTGACCGTTGGCTGTACCTTACTCTGCACAGTACCAATTAAAATGATAAAAACAACGCTGCTGCTGCTGCTATGACTACTACTACTACTACTAATAATAATAATAATCCTCTATAATAAAACCCCTGTGTCACTGCGTAGCGCTGTCTCTGTGTAGCTGGGTCCGTGCTTTCCACTACTGCACATGTGCGCAGCACGGACCAGGACAGCATTTGGAACTGGAGGACGGGCCAATGAGCCGGACGGGCGTGTGCGCGGGCAGATGGGTGTGCGCAAAGTTAAAAAAAATAAATCTAGAGCCCATTTTTAAACGGGCTTGAGTCTACTAGTAATAATAATAATAATACAAAGTCTGTGAAGATTCTGAACTATCCAGGTCATTGCTTCCAAAGAAAACACATGATGTCTCAACTTTTTATGTTCTAGAACAGTGTTTCCAAACATTTTAATGGTATGTACCCCTTTTGAAAGCCTGCACTCACCAAGAACCCCCAGGTATAATGAATATTATTTTAAGTACCCCTTGACACAGATAGCTTTAATAGTGGTACATGGTAATTACTTCTAAACAATTTCCAAGCGTTTACTAATCGCATTCAGTTAGCTACAATTCTAATTTGTTGTTGTTGTTTATATAGGATTTATTTGATTAATTATATTCTAAAACTCTATATTTGATATGTTTAATTAACTTTATCAAGCCTGAGTACTCTCCGGGGTAGGCGTACAACTTGAGAATCTAGGTTCTAAAATCTGTTTTTTTGCTATTGCAAACAACTTCTTCAGTTCAAGAGATGATGTAAATACCCCAACAATTTTATGTAATGATATCCAACTCATTCCAGGACAACAGATTAATTGTCATTGTGCAGATCTTAACTGTTTAAATTGCCAGGTTAAAGGTGCAAGGACATGTGTGTCAGATTGGAATAACAATCCCTACACATGGCCTTAAACACCATTTGTCATTGTTATACAACGCAATTGGTTTACCTAAACAAATTAGTTTACCTAAACATTTCAAAAGCAATGTATTACCACTGTTTAAGAGGGATCAAGGTATTCAGCCAGTGACTATAGAGTTAGACCTGTAAGTTTAATTTCTATTATTAAGACACGTACAGGTATATACGTCATACCTCATATAGAGGTATATACTGTATGTTATAAAAATATCAGCAGTAATAAGCATTATTTATGAAAAAGATAAATGTTGTCAAATAATTCTGCTTGCGTTTTACTATCAATATTAAGACACAGGGAGGCTATGGTCACTCTTTCAGAGCGCCAAAGGCCCTTTGTGGAGAGAGGAGGCCTTTCCAGAAGGACAACCATCTCTGCTGCAATCCACCAATCAGGTCTGTATGGTAGAGCGGCCAGACAAAAGCCACTCTTTAGTAAAAGGCACTTGGCAACCTTACTTCCTCCTGGAGCTGGGATTGGCGGTCCCGAACCGCTCAATTGATTGGGCGATCCTCTGAAGGAATGAGGTGCTTAATTTTTGCAATATTCCTTAGACGAAAGAAGGTATGTTTCACAACAGTTGAAATCTGATTCCTGAAGTTTAATTCCCCATCAGTCAGTAAACTCAAGGTGCGTACCGTTTTAGTGCTAGTAAGGTCTGAGTTCCCTACACTCAGTGGTGCTAACTGTGCTGGAGCTATTATGTATCATACCCTGGCCTGCTTTCTATAACTATAGTCATATTTTAGTGCCTAAACACTAATTTTCAGCTAATTTGCTGTGGTTGCCACACACTTCTATCCTCTGAATCAAACTAAGATGGCAACGCAAGCTGGTGGTGTTATTTGTAGGTATCTGATGTGGCGAAACAAAGGCTTGCTGTGACAAGTCTCCACATAGACCAGAATGCCTTCAGGATTTATTCAAGTCTCTCAGAAAGGACTCTCTGAGCTTCATAACAGTACCTGACTAAAATAAACCTAAAATGTACATCTGTAGGTGATGCCAGCAGGAGTTCCCGATCTGTGTGTGAGAGTCCAGCACTTGACAACACTTACAGTATTGTATGGGTCTCTGGGGATTATTGAGTATAATTATTTGGAGGGTGTTTGCTTTCTTTGGTGAAAGGTCCATTTGCCTTGCTGCATTCTACTGTATTGCCGTCTGGATGCTATTTAGAATGACTGTTTATGAATTGTAACTAGTGCTAGTCTTATTTTTGAGGAAATTTACATTTCTCATTCAAAAAGTTGTATTTGGTGTAGAAACTGACCTTTTTCTGACTTTATCACTTTTGAAGGCCATAAATACTATAAGAGTTTTGCCAAGAATAATGATGGATTTGCAACAGAAAAAAAGAGTCAGAAATATGAGCAGGAATAAGAAATTGTCAAAGGCATGTCTTACAGAGCTGGGATCAGTGGTGAGTGATGAAGCAAGCTGCACTAAGATGTTAAAGAAAACCTGTCACTTCCTTCAACAAATCAAAGGAAGCTTTACATTACATGAGTATGCATGTTGGATTATTATGGCTCTGTACAAATTAACAAGCTGACACATCATTGCATTCCAGCGGTTCTGGAGGTGTATTTAGCTTCTAAGGGTACAATGGTTAATTTGCATATATTCAGCAGTAGTGCACTGGGAGACATCTCAAGCTCACTCCAACCTGAATTATCGCAAATTCTTTCTGTTTTAGGAAAGCAAACTTTTGTTTTTCTTAACACCTTAGTAAGGGGGCTTTTAGGACCATTGTAGTCCCTTACACACTCCAATGAGTTCTGGGTCACCATGAGCTTGCTGGTTAGTCTGTGCCTATCACATTCTAGATGTGCTTATATTTATATCATAAGCATGAGCCCAGCTTTCTTTAGATAAGTAGTCTGTGGTGTAAGTTGTGAAAATGACTAATTAATCATCTTTTGCTTGCTGAGGTGAAGGTCCTGCCCCCTTCTCTCATCAACATTCCCAATGGGTGTTCAGCTGATCATGTGACTCTTTCTTCACAGCACAGTCTGCTGTTAGATCTACTTACATGACTACATGATATACAGTAAGGGTCGGTTCACATTTGCTTTAAAAAATGGGATACGTTTTTAAAGCTCTGAAATGCTGGAAGCGGATCCTATGTTAAAAATAGGACCCACTTCCACTCATGCAGAAACATGGATCGCATGCGGATCTGTGCTGCACGGAACAAAAAACATTGCGGAGAGTCCGGATTTGACATTTTTTCCCGGACTGGAGGGAAAAACGTGTCCAATTCAAGCCTGTGTGAACTGGCACTGTCCACTCTCACTAGGCTAGTCGCCACTTTGTCCGTTTTATGCGCATCCACGCCATTGCCGTGACGTATACTCATGTGTCTTGCCGCCGCTCGGTCCATTCTGAAGTACCGGAGGCCGACAGAAGCATGGGGATTCTCGATACGGCTATAGACCAATGGGAATCCTCAGCAACAGAGAGAATTCTCATTAGTTCATGTTGAACCAATAAGAATTCTCCCTGTTGCTAGGCTGAATTGGCCTGTTGCAGCCTATGGAGAGCCATGCTTCTACTGGCCTCCAGGCTGTAGAAGGGAATGAGCGGCAGGAGACCAGAATGTGCCCTGCCTTCCAGATCAGATCCATGTCAAATGGATCCGTTTTTCAGAAAAACGGATCCGTTTGACACAGATGTGATCTGGACCAGCAGTAGTGTGGACCGAGCCTATCACCCTGCTATTCATTAGTACAAGAAGACATCTAAGGACAACTGTGGTTTGCCCTATTGGAATGCCATTCATTCGGGTCTCCTACCTTAGTTGCCTAAATCAAAAGTGACAAAATTCCACTTTAACGTGGACCTGAACTCTTGCACAGAACAAAATGAAAACAGAGAGAAATGCACCCTGTATGTATTCAGAGAGTTTAGCCTGTCTAATTCCCCCTTATTTGTGTCTAATCACAAGATCTAATTTTATCTCTCCCCATGTCACATGACTGTCATGGCAGAGATGGCAGATAAGCTCATTTAAAAGCACAGGAGGTTAACAATATGTCTGCTTCCATGAATCAAGAAGTAGAAACATTGCAGATTCATTTTAGGATTTGTATCAGCTGTAACAAAAAAAATGTTTTTTGTATAAAGGTTATCATGCTGTTGTGTATCTTTAAAGCTGGCCACTAACGGTCCAATTTCTAGCGAAAAATCGTTCGAGCGATCAGAAATTCTGATTGGACGAAAAATCGTTCACTACACCATCAACTATCCAATCATTGCTTCCTATCTATCACGACCACCAAGAAAATCCAAATTTTCGTTTGACGAAAATTGATTCGGGCGACATTTTTCTCACTCGTTCATAATCGATTGTGTCCACCAATGGAGATTATTTACAACCAATCCGATCAGAATTTCTGATCGATCGAACGATTTTTCGCTAGAAATTGGACCGTTAGTGGCCAGCTTTAGAGCAGAGAGGACGTTCTGAGTTCAGGTCCCCTTTAAATGTGTAGACAGAATGTTATGGAGCTCTCTTTACTTATCTATGGTTGATTTCAACATGTTTCACATTGCTTTGCTTTCTGTAAACACAGCACTATCCATTAATTCACCCTATTCAGCTGCTTCTCCTTTTTACATTATTGCTGCCAGTGGGAACGTATTGCAAACACATGGCAAACACAAGCCATGGATTTCACATGTATGTGATGCGCATCTGTGCTGATTTATCACAATCACTTTGTAAAATCAAACCAACACGGATTACTAAGGCACAAACATATTGTAAAAGGATCACACGTGTATCAAAAATTCATATTAAAAACACACACCTGTTAAAAACCTGGGCAATAACGGTTGAGATTAAAAAGTAGGAAAGAAAAAAAGTCTGCTGCAAACCACCTAACTGCACGAGCACAGAAAAGAGATTGCCAAAGATAGATGTGGAGAGGAAGAACTCTGCTTCACAGCATCCAGTGGTTAAAAGGTCCAATCTCTATTGTACAAACAGACTACAGCACATTATAGCTCACGCGTATCGGAGCAAGTAGGGCTCCTTAGTCATAGCACAAATTGAGATTAAAAAAGCATAATCAGACAACCAAAAATAGCATGTAAAGGTTATCAGTAGTTACAGAGATACAGGCAGATGAAGTAACATGCAGATTTAATCTTTTCTGTAAAGGCACCCATGTCACACAGTTGACCCAGTCACCACCTCATTTTAACATGTTGGAAATTATCTATCTGGCAGGTAAATATACAAATTGTATGGTGTGTACCTAGCATTATGCTAAGTACACACCATACAATTTTCTGTTAGATTTTCTGTTAGATTTACCTGCCAGATAGATAATTTCCAACATGTTGGAAATTATCTATCTATCCATCTACCTGCCTAGCAATTAGGCATTGTTCTACTCAGCAGGAGATAACCAGAAGACAATGCACCAGAGATAATGACCAGTCTCTACCAGTACTTAACAGAAAATCTAACCGAAATATCTAACAGAAAATGGTAGGGTGTGTACTAGGCATAAAGATGATCTTTAACCTAGGAATGACCTTCATCCCAATCAATAGCTAGTACCCTCTTCACCAGGAGAAATCTTTACCTTCACTCTAATAGTGCATGAGGGACATCTGTGTGGTTGATATTGCGGTGAAACCCCTCCCAAAGTATGATGTCACGGCCACAGCCCTGACAGTTTCCTGTCTGTCAACCTTGCTACATTTATGGGAAATAAGGTGCTGACTGTGGTATTTGTTTGTCTGCCAGCAGTAAAGATGATGATCTGCAGGCTCATGGTAGATCAAACAACATGAACTAATTACATGGCCAATATGAATCATTTCTTGATCTAGCTTATATGTTTTAACTTCTCACTTTTTATTGATTTCTTTTCCCCCTATTAATAAATTTTGGTAAATTTCCTATTTACATTAATATTTAAGCTAATGTTCAAGAACAAATAAAATGTATAACTTAAAATGTATATATGTTGTCGGCATTGATAAGTTCATTTTTGCTTATATAGTTCGAAATAATAATTTATCCAGTTGCTTAACTGTTACTAGCGCAAAGGTGCAGAGTTCTGACCCAAATAATGGGATGCCTGTTGAATTTTCTACATTGGTATCAGATGGAGTATGTGAATGGGATAATGTTCTTGTGTTCCTCCTGAACTAACAATCATAGAAAGGCTACCAGAAAATAGGGCTTTTTCTTTTTTAAAAGTAAAAAGAGGGGGCTTAAAAAGAACCCGAGCCGGGTGTCAAAAAGTGAAAAAAAAAAAAATGCTTCCTGACCTGGGAGGGTTGCCGGATCAGGTAGCGTCCATTGCCTCCTTTCCCCGCCGTTCCTAGCTGCTGCAATCAATTACTTTCAGTTTTGTGACGTTTAGGAAAATGACGCTGAAAAAGCAGCCTCTGTGCCCTCCTCTGAGAGCACAGCACTGATTGACTAGGAGGCGGCGGGGTAGAGGCGGAGAGCAAGTAGTGGCGAGCCAGTTAGAAGGCTCTGATAGGCTAGGATGGGGTGTTTTGCAGGTGTTACTATCCTCCTATTCCGGAAGTGCTGGCGGGGCACAGGGGGCACTGAGAGCAGCAAGCAGGGCACAAAGAGGAATGCCCTTCAGTTGGGAACATGCCTCTGTGTCCCTTTTTCAGATTATAAGCCACCTCAGGTACACTTTGAAAGTTAAAAAAAAGAATATGCAATGTGGACAACTAGAGAGAAAATATGGAGAAGTACTAATAATCTATAGCTATACAGGTCAATGGTTTTACTGCCTACCTCACACCTTTCTTACAAGTGCTTAAACCATTTTTGCACTTGTATGCACAAAATGCACTTGTATGCATAAAATGCACTTGTATGCATAAAATGCACTTGTATGCACAATATTTATTGAACCTAAATACTATTTTCATAAATAATGGTCTACCTGTAGCCAGTACTGCCTCTTTCTGTACTTTGCAACAGTGCTCCTGAGGAAGTAAACGTTACTTCATGAAACCGGTTGAGCTTTACACAGTTGTGATATACAGCAAAGTCCTTAATATCCGGCACAGGCGGGAATTACCTGATGTCGGATACGTGTGTCGGATACCGGTCAAAAATAGCTCAAACCTCCCCCTGTGGAGGAGAAACTACTTACCAATCCTTTGGGCGCCATCTTCTACACTTCTTGTAGCTCCCAGCAGCTTTACAACTTCCTCTGTGTCATATGAGGGACGTAGAGGCCAAGCACTAAACACCAGAGAACTGTATAGGGTAGGGTGAGGGCCTCTAGACACCAGGGAACTGTATGGGGAGGGAGGGCGACTAGATACCACCAATGAACTGTATAGGGGTTGTAGGGGGGCCATTAGACACCAGTGAACTTTATAAGGGAGGAAGGTGGCCAGTACTAGTAGACACTGAGGTTGGCTCGCGATTAAGTCCCAGTGTTCAATTTCAGCCCACTTTGTATTTGAGTTTGACACCCCTGCTGTATGGCTACCGATGTGTCACCTGACCCGCATTGTTCGTTGGCGCAGATTCTCCGATCGGTCTTTCTGCAGGTACCTAGCTTTAGTCACACAACTTTCACCTCCAACGCCTCCTTATTTACCCATTAATGTGAAGAATTACTTCATGAAACAATAACAAGTCTCAGGAACTTGCAGGACATCAATTTCACTGAAAATTCATATGTATATTTTCCGCTGCCTAGTTCTGTGACAAGGTTGCTTAAAAGCAAGAAAGCATTTTCATTAAAGAATTGATATAAGATTTGTCAGTGCCGTGCAAGACATCTTGTAAATTATTATTGCAAAATGACCTTTCCAGTTCAGATTCAAGTCAGCTGTAATTTTTTTCTTCAACTTGTTCAGAACTACGAAATTTCATTTCATTTGACAACAATCACGCAAACACTCAAACACTCAAAAGCTGGATGCCAGCTGTATATTTTAATGAGCAGTGACTATCTGACTCCTGGAATATGTCCATCCTTGATGATATTAAGCACACATATTTTCCGAACAGTGGGTGGTGGGGGTTAGTTGGTGGGATGTATAGACCACGCAATAAAAAACACTATGGTAAAAATACATTATTGACACAATATAGATAAAAGCGTATTACCAGCAGTGGTGTAGCAATAGGGGGTGCAGAGGTTGCGACAACACTGGGGCCATTGGGCCAGAGGGGACCCGAGGGGCTCACCCTCCACTGCATTATTAGCTCTTTATTGGTCCTGTGCTTGTAATAATCACATCTATAGATGCTTGAATAGCAGTAATCATTAACAAGCTGTTCCCCATCCACTGCTTGCATATCTGGCACTGTGGTTGTCCTTGGCAGATTTTGGTGCCACTTATCAATTGTTATGTATAGAGTGCTTGGGGGGACAATGCAAAACTTGTACTGGGGGCCCATAGCTCCTTAGCTACCCAACTGATTACCAGGCTATGTTCCTGGTGTACATATATATTATGCCTTGTATTCCTTGACTACTCCAGCACTGTTAAAGGACACCTGAAGTGGGAGGGATATGGAGGCTGCAATATGTACTTCCGTTTAAACAATACTAGTTGCCTGGCAGTCCTGCTGATCTTTCTGGCATCAGTAGTATCTGAATCAGCCAACTGAAAGAAGCATGCAGCTAATGCAGCCAAACTTCATTCGAACACCTGATCTCTGTTCTTGGTCAGGGACTATGGTTAAAAGTATTAGAAATAGAGGATCAGCAGGATGGCCAGGCAATATGTATTGTTTAAAATGAAATACATATGGCACCTCCATATCTCTCTGACTCCAAGGGTCCTTTAAATGCTTTCGGACAATGCTAATTGAAATCTACACCCTGTTTGGGAGCTGTTATCCCTGCCACGGCGTAGATTTCACTCACCACCACCATGTGCTTTTGCTGCTCTTGCCCCTACCGTAGATCACGCCGCTCTCTCCCTTACCGCAGCCCACTTGCCGTGCCGCCGGTATGACGGCAGAACTCTGTGAGCTGGTCAGGAGCGACCTCGTTATCCCTATGAGTCAATCTCGTACATATAGTCGGCGATGCAGCCAAATCGCCACTGCTAACAGGGCCTTTTACATAAGAACAGAGCATCATGGGAGTGAGCTGGAGGAGTGGTAAGCCACTGAACCGATGCAGACACATCGCTGTGGCCTCCATTTAAATATACGGTAACTTTTTGGTTTGGGTATTCTTTAACTCCAATGCTTCTAAATGCATTCTTAAAAAGTTATGCCAAATTTCGAGCAGGCAGAAGGAAAGGTGTTGTTTACATCTAGTTATAAGTGACTGCTCATCATGCTTCTGTGCACCACCTTACTAAAGGAAACCCGAGGTGAGAGGGCTATGGAGGCTGCCATATTTATTTCCTTGTAAACAATGCTAGTTGCCTGGCAGCCCTGTTGATCTTCTGGTCTAAAGGCGCGTGCGTACACACGTCCAACTTTAAAGACCAACTTGTCGCCTGACTTGTCGTTTGAACGTCAAGCTGGACGTGTGTATGCGTAGTCGCTTGACTGATAACTGCTGTTTTGCCCAATCTGCTTGGCGGATCAGTTGGACTAACTGTCATTCAAATGACTGTCAGGTTTGTACATGTGTATAAACGACCAGCGGTCCTTTGGCCAACTAATACCCCGGCGCATGCTTGTAGAGGTGCAGGATATCAGGTTTTCTATCAAATGCACGTATCTTATGACTGAACGTCCAGTCTGTCTGACAACATGTAAATTCGTTTGTTAGACGTGTGTACGTGATGTTTAAATGACCTGTTGTTTGCCTGACAAGTCGTTCAAACGGCCGATCCAAACGACAATCAGGCATAAAGTTGGGGATGTGTACGCACCTTCAGTAGTGTCTGAGTCAAAACCCTGCAACAAGCATAAGGCTAATCGAGTAAAAGCTGAGTCAGCTGAGTCAGAGTACCTGATCTGCATATGCTTGTTCAGGGCGTACATATGAATTGGCCACCAGGAGACTTGGGTGCAGGACATAGCTGGTATATGGCTTATCCTGCTGCTAAACAAGTTCCCGGCGCCATAAATACTATTCCCCCTCCTAATCCACCCAAATCTTCTGTGCTGCACCCCCCCCCCCCCCCCCAGCTCACTTGGGCAGAACCACAAACAGCAAATCAGATTTCACCCATTGACTTCAATAGGAACATTGCCATTCTCACAGTAATAAAGCCAGAGTCCCCAAACTTGCCATAGTTGGTCACATGGGGACTGAGATTAAACATTCAGTGAAAGTGGGTGGAGCATAACACAGCCAATCACATTTCAGCTATTCATTTTGAATAGGAACATGTAAACTGTAGCCATTCTTCGACTGTTAAAAGCAGGGTTCTCAAACATGGTAGAGTTGGTCACTGGGATTGATATTCAGGAAAGTGGGTTGAGCCTACGACAGCCAATCAAAATTCAAGTATTGATTCAAGTATTACATTCTTTTATGCCTGCGGGGGGAGGGCAGGGGGCTTCAGGTTAATTTTGCTTGGGGCGTGGGGACTGTTGTTATAATATTATAGTAGTGAACTTCATGGGTCCTTATAAATTGGTGATCAAGATTTGCTGGTCAGCAACAAAGTGCCAATAAATAATGGTAAATGCCAGTTTAGTAAAAGTGACAATCACGCTAAAACATGCTATCTTTTCCACTGATCACTTTTATGAAAATCTTGTGATCTGAAAAATGCCCCATATGAAGGAAAAATAATGGATTATTTTGGGGAGGTGAACAGTTTCTTTGCCCCTTTATATATAGGCCCCAAAGTGCACAGAGATCTTTCTTGAAGCTCCAGCACAGATCTCTGGATGAGTTGAAACTCCTTTTGAAAGTGCTTGCTGGCCAAAGTCAGAAGAGCCAGTCTCTTTGCCAGAGCTTGGGTTTCATATTGTGGGAAAAGGCAAGTGAGAACATCATTTGCTGTGAAGTGAATTATCCGCAGAGCAACAAATCAGATTTAACCAGTTAAAGGACAACTGTATTGAGAGGTATATGGAGGCTGCCATATGTCATTCCTTTTAAACAATACCAGTTGCCTGGCAGCCCTGCTGGTCTATTTGGCTGCAGTAGTGTCGGAATCACACCAAAAACAAGCATGCAGCTAATCCAGTCAGATCTGACAATAATGTCAGAAACACCTGATCTGCTGCATGCTTGTTCAGGGTCTATGGCTAGAATTATTAGAGGCAGAGGATCAGCAGGGCTGCCAGTTATTGCTTAAAAGGCAATAAATATGTCAGCCTCCATATCCCTCTCACTTCAGTTGTCCTTCAAAGGGCCCAGTCAGCTGCCCCTCTTGTGCTTCAGCTTCCTGTGTAGAAATGTATGTAACTCTGTGTCTATGGGCCAGTATGTTTCAAGGATGTTTTTATAATACAATAACTTTTAGTAAGGTCCTCTCTTGAGTTAGTGAGCTTCAGTGATGCAATGCTGGTACAGAGCAACACAACGTATGTCATTGACTGACAGCTCAAAACAAGGTGTTGAGTGTTGTATGATCATATTGCAGTCTTAGGCCTCTTTCACAGTGGGATGTTGCGTTTGATGCAACGTTAAAGTCGCCCAACGTGCCCCTAACCCAGCGCATGTAGGTTATGAAATTGGACGTTATTTTGCACTGCGTTATGTGTCTCTTGGTGCTCCGTTTTCGTTGCATACTGATGGAACGAAAACGGCGCATGCGTTACATTTAAAAAAAGAAAACATTCCTGAGCATGTGCAAACGCAGCAAATGTATTGCTAAACGCACAGCATGCAGCACTTTCTAAATATTGCTACACGTTACACACAACGCAACGTGTGCACTGTGAATGTCGCACAGACTTTGTATTGCTGTGCGTTAGTCTGCGCTATAGTTTTTCATAACGTGCGACTTTAATGTCCCACTGTGAAAGAGGCCTTAATGATAAAGCACTATTATGAAATGCTGCCCTCTATATTGTGCAGCGTTTCTGAAGCCTTCATGGGTCTGACTGTAAGCTCCTCCTATCAGATTTTCGATTATTTATCATATATTGCTATATACTGAACTTCAACTCTGTGCATAAACTCTGTTGTATCCCAAAGCAACTTCAAAGCACACTTCCTTCCCATTCAAAACTCAGGTAACAGAATTACCAGATTTACTTATCACAGACAATCCATGTCCAAAGACATTTCTGTATTTTAAAGGATAACTCCAGTTTCATACAAAAATCTGTATAACCTATACATATCATTTTGCAACCGAGACATCATTAAATATTATATTTCAACCTAAAGCAAACCCAAAAGGAAAAAAAAACTTATGATATAATGAATTGTATGTGTAGTATGGATAAGGAGTAGAACATTGATCCAGGGATTTTATCTGATTGCCATCTGAAGTCAGAAAGGAATTTTTTCCCTTTTGGGACTAATTGGCCCATGCCTTGTAAGGGTTTTCGCCTTCCTCTGGATCAACAGGGATATGTGAGGGAGCAGGCTGGTGTTGTACTTTGTTTTCTGGTTGAACTCGATGACTGTATGTCTTTTTTTTCAACCCAAATAACTATGTAACATTAGTAGCAAAGAAAATAGTCTCATATTTTTATTTTCAGTCATATAGCTTTTTTTTTTTAATAACATTGCAGTTTTAAAAGCACACACATGTCTTTTAGACTATAAAACAAAGCAGAAATAATCACTATTTGAACTTTCCTGCAGTAAAACTTTATCTCAAGCTGTCTCGTACTGTTTCGTTGTTGAGGTGCTTGAGAAAACAGGACTGTATTCGACCCAAGTTGGGTCGAATAGCTTAGAGAAGCTCTTTTGCATAGATAACAACTGAAGTTATTTAACTCTTCCTCTACTGGAAAACAATATGAGACTCTTTTCTTTGCTGCTAATGTTCTATTTATTAGCTGTGCTACACGTACAATTCATAATGTCATAAGTTTATTTTCGCTTTAGGTTTGCTTTAAAGGGAACCTTAACTGAAAGGGTGGTAAAGAGTTTCAATTACCTGGGGCTATTACCAGCCCCCTGCAGCAGTCCTGTGCCCTCAGAGCCGCTCTGGAATCCTCCAGTCCCCCGCTGTCACTTAGTTTCGTTTTTACGACTCACCAGTCGGCTGGCCGCCATGCGTATTATTGGACGCATTCCCTACTGCAATTAGCGGTGTTGCGGACCGCAAAGCGTACAAAAATACGCGTTGCCGCATATCTACGCGTGCGGAATGTGGCAACACATATTTTTGTATGCGTTGCGGTCCGCAACAGCGCTAATTGCAGTAAGGAATGCGTCCAATAATACGCATGGCTGCCGGTGGACTGGTGAGTCGTCAAAAACGAAACTAAGTGACAGCGGGGGACTGGAGGATTCCAGAGCGGCTCTGAGGGCACAGGACTGCTGCAGGGGGCTGGTAATAGCCCCAGGTAAGTGAAACTCTTTACCGTTCAGTTAAGGTTCCCTTTAAGTCTGCAGCTTCTATCATTTTATGGGAAACTTGAGAAAAAAACAGCGTAACTACAGGGGGTGGCAGCCCATGCAACCACAAGGGAGCCCAGAGCTGTAAAGCAAGCCCAAGCACTGCTTCACTCCCTCTAAAAAGGGCTCCATCTTCCAGATCAGATGTTCTTGTGGCTATACTTGTTGTAGGTGTGAAGATTACGACGTTTAGACTTGTTTTATAACCCGTGCATAATAGGCTCCCAGGCTGTGTGGGTCACAAGGGCTGAGTAAGAGAAAGAGTGTGAACATGGGGATTCATAGTTACACCCCTGTAAGGGCCCATTCACACTAGAGCGTTTTGCCAGCGATTTTGGCAAAACGCTCAAGCGGTAGGACTTTTTAAAGCGCTAGTGCTATAATACCCTATTGGCACGTTCTTACTTGGGCGATTGCATTAATCGCCGGCGATTAACGCAAATCGCCAAACGCACACGTGTAGCCTGCACCATTTTCAGGCAATTTCCCGACGATCGCGTTTCAGTGCTATAGAATGCTAAATGCGATCGCTGGAAAAGCGCTGCGGTGTCCAGTGATTTTTCTGCGTTAAATCGCGAAAAAATCACTCCTGCAAAATCGCCGGCGTTTTGCGCTTTTAAGTGTGAATGGGGCCTTAATCATGCAGTGAAATGTATTGCAATTCTTGCAATCTCTACAGCTGCAGTGTTTTAGTGCAGTGACAGCTTCACTATGAGTCGAACAGATCTCACACCTCTGTGAATTCTAGAATATGTACACAATATTTTGAAGCAATCACTTCCATGTCAGGAACAGCTGACTCAGCCAGCTAATGGCTTTCCCAGTTAATCATTAAGAGTCCTATGGAGAGCAGCAAAGCAATCACAAGTATATCAGTGAAAAAGAAAACTGTTGAACTACTGGAACTCTGCAGAGGTGATTTGATAAAGACTATTGTTTTTCTAATGGTGTGTACACACTTGAAAGATAAATGAAAGATATCAGACCAGTTTTACCCCATTCCATGTAGTATGTGAGCCATACCTACACAGTCTATTCTATTGAGCTGAACTCCCCATCAGCTAAAAATCTTTGCAAGATGCTGCACACAAAGATACTGTACACGTTCAACAGATCAGTATCTGCAAAAGATCTGTTCCTGCAAAAGATCAGTTCCTGCAAAATGCATTCATAGTCTATGATATCTGCAGATCCGCATACACACCTTGTTTAACAGACATTCATCTGCATATCTGACAATCATCTGCAGATCTGAAGATCCAACCTGGTGGATCTGATCTGCAGATTCAACAGACTGCATTTCAGCTACAACAAATAGACCCCATTGGAATGGTCAATGGAACGTGTTCCTGGGACAAACTATTCTTTTGACACCAGTTAAAGAGACACTGAAGCGAAAAAAAAATTATGATATTATGATTTGTATGTGTAGCACAGCTAAGAAATAAAACATTAAGATCAGATACATCAGTGTAATTGTTTCCAGTACAGGAAGAGTTAAGAAACTCCAGTTGTTATCTCTATGCAAAAAAGCCATTAATCTCTACGACTTCCAAAGTCGTGGAGAGGGCTGTCTTCTGACTTTTATTATCTCAACTGTAAGTGAACAGTTTTCTTTTTATCTGCTAGAGGAGAGGCCATTACTTCACAGACTGCTCTGAAAGAATCATTTTGAATGCAGAGTGTTGTGTAATCTGCACATATTAGAGAATGATGCAATGTTAGAAAACACACTATATACCTGAAAATAAAAATATGAGAATATTTTCTTTGCTGCTAATCTTCTAGTAATTATTCATAGTACACAACCAATTCATTATATCATATATTTTTTTCGCTTCAGTGTCTCTTTAAATTAAAATTAATTAATCTGATGAATAGACAGCTGTATTGAGAGGTATATGGAGGCTGCCATATTTATTTCCTTTTAACCAGTACCAGTTGCCTGGTAGTCCTGCTGATCTATATGGCTGCAGTAGAGTGTGAGTTACACCAGAAACAAGCATGCAGCTAATCTTGTCAGATCTGACAATAATGTCAGAAACACCTGATCTGCTGCATGGAGGGCCGGATTTATACTTCAGGAGCTTGTGGGCACAGAAATTCTAGCCCCCTAAACTCTTCCCCTCAACACAGGCCACACCCCCAAACCCAGTACTTATTTTCTTATATTGCATAAAGAAAGAGCTATATGTACATGAACCTAGCAGTGGTGTAATTCAAAGAGTGAGCCTGTCCAGCAAAATCTTTGATAATAATAAAATATATTTACTAGTAGTAAAATACCAGAGTCTCTTCTGTCTCCCAAGACAAAAAAGAATTCTAAAAGATGAGTAGGAATGGATACTAAATGACAAGGATACATGTAAATGGAGCACGTGTACGTTACAAGCGCACACTATGCTGCACTACCACGCGTTGCGTGCGCACAACTCGCGCTGCTCACATTAAGCTGCGCTGCTTTAGGGATGCAGCTTTATGAATCAAGCGCCCTTTTTTTATTTTCTAAAGCACAAACTTGAAGGGGCATTACAGCGAAAAACTGTAAAATTTAAAATATGTGCAAACATAGACAAATAAGAACGTTTTTTCCAGAGTAAAATAAGCTATAAATTACTTTCTCCTATGTTGCTGTCACTTACAGTAGGTAGTATACTAGTAGAAATCTGACAGAAGCGACAGATTTTGGACTAGTCCATCTCTTCATAGCGTATTCTCAGGGATTTATTTATTTTCAAAAGCACTTAGTGAATGGCAGTTGCTCTGTCCAACTCCCCTATGAAGAGATAGATTAGTCCAAAAACCTGTCATTTCTGTCAGATTTCTACTACGTACTGTAAGTGACAGCAACATAGGAGAAAAGTAATTTATGGCTCATTTTAGTCTTGACAAAACGTACTTCTTATTTGTCTATGTTTGCATATATTTTAAATTTTACAATTTTTCGCCAAAGTGCCCCTTTAACAGCAGTTGCTCAGTCTAACTACTATGCAGCATGGCCAGCATCTTTGTGTAGATCCTTTCCGGGGAGTGCTTTTGTAAAGATTAAAGTAAGTAGTAAGAATTCCTCATGAGAAGAAAGACAAGTCCACAGTATTGCAGATTTTGACTACCTACTGTAAGTGACCATGACACAGAAAGCACATCATTTGACCAACTTATAGATGCCTTAAGTCCATCCCCATTTGCAGTAATTGTAACCTGAAACAGTAATTCCTGAGCAGTTTGGGTGACAGATCCCTGTACAAACATGCTGCTCAGCACTCTGCCAAACAGGCTGTTCTGCCTGCTGGAAATGGGAGGGGGAGAAGCAGTAAGCAACCTGCAGCAAGAAATAACAGCAGAAATCAAGCCAGATTTTCCAGCATGCCTGATCACCAGTCTGTGAACATTGCACAACACTCTGGATAGTCAGCTGAAATGATCACAAATGATGATTTAGGACGACAAAACTAGGGGCTCACTTCCACTAAGTGCACTGTGATCTGATTCCTGAACAGCTAGATTCTAATAATGTAAATTGTGGTGTTCGGTTTCCACTAATGTAATGCAATTCTTGTGGAATTTTTGTGCCACATTGCAATACACATGTGGAGATGGGCACAATGATTGACATTGTTAGACAAGTGTCCTCCTGATTTCCTAAATGCATTCACAGGGAGAAATGCATCAAACTGCCTATAGCGCAAACAGTCCTAAGATGTTAGATCATCTAAAAACACACTGGTAGAGGCGCCCTAGAAATATAAACTGATTCTATTATCTGATAAAAAAATAATAATAGGTAAGAGGTAATGGGTCTTATGCTGGGGATACACAGTACAACCCGGCGGCTCGATTAGCCGCCGGATCGACTCCCGCCGCGTCTCCGCTCGTCCCCGCCGCCGTCCGGATCGATTCCCGCTCGTCCCCGCGGGCGCTTCCTTATCTTCCGCTCGACTCCCCGCTATTGTCCGCTCGCGGGATTGAGCGGGCGGGGATTGAGCGGAGTCATCGGACCTGTCAGAAATTATCAATCGAGCCATCACCGGCTCGATTGACAAGGGGGAAAACGTACCATGTATCCCCAGCATTATGCTGGGTTTACACCATACAATTTTCTGTTAGATTTACCTGCCAGATAGATAAAGTTCAACATGTTGGAAATGTATCTATCTTACGATCTATCTGCTGAGCAATTAGGCATTGTTCTACTCAGCAGGAGATAAACAGAAGACAATGCACCAGAGATAATGACCATTCTCTACAGAAAATAATCTAATTATGCATTCTAACAGAAAATCGATCAGAAAAATCTAACAGAAGAATCCAATGCTGGGCAAAGACGGGTCGACACCTCCTTATCCTTATGGCTCGATTGATAATTTTCGACAGGTCCGATGACCCACCGGATCGATTTCCCGCTCGATCCCCGCGGGGGTATCGATCCGGCGGCTAACCGAGCCGCCGGGTCGACTCGTCTATGCCCAGCATAACAGAAAATTGTATGGTGTAAACCCAGCATTACCTCTCTGGAAGGACAACCAATGTTATAGGAAAAAAACTTTATTCAATCTGGCTGGCTTATTTAATCAAGCATTACACACAGCTGAATAAATATATACAACACACTAAATCTACCCATCTAGAATTGTTATAATAAAACGTAAACTTTTAATAAACAAATAATTTTTATTCAATCAAGTACCTGAGGGGCAAACGAGCGTAAGTACCTCTAATTAACAGAGGCGCTTACGCTTGTTTGCATGGCAGGTTAAGGCACTGTACTGACCTGAGGAAGCGGGTCAGTGCCCGTGAAACGTGTTGTCTATATGTGCTTGATTGAATTAACTTTTTTTCCCCTATAACATTGGTTGTCCTTCTGGAGAGGTAAAACACTCATTAACACTCATTCCTATTACTACTTTTATCAGATAATAGTATAAGTGCCTATACTACTGTGTTTTGAGATAGTCCCACACCTCCACCAAGAGGGGTTAGGTTCTTAGAAACTATTTTTGGCTTTAAGAAAATGTTAAGAAGCGTGACCTACCAGTACTTGGGATACCGAGCATGGATGGTTACCTCCGCAGGCTCTGACGATGGTTGTAGAGTTGAAACCCACCTTTGTGAGTATATTTGTTCTCTAATCTCTCTCCAACCTAATAGCAATATGCACCATTGGTCTCTTGGTCTCTCTCTCATCCTACAGATTCTCAGGAGTTACGGCAACCACCAAGAGTTAACACCTTATTACCGCTGTTTAGAGTCTTTACCCTGTTTCCCCGAAAATAAGCCTACCCTGAAAATAAGCCCTAGCTGGTAGTAAATTTGGCACATTGTCTTACAGTGTGCCTGTTTTTATGTTTTTACACCTCCCTCCCTTTACTGTGCTTACAAAATAAAAACTAAATCACATTAAAAGTTAAAACTTTAAAAATGTCACTGCAGAGATCCTGATATTATCTGGGTTGCTATTCTATTAATATGTGACAGTCCAGCTATCCAACATAAAACACCCTCAGGGTCACACAGACAAGCACAATTCTACACCACTGATACACAGAAATAAAAAGACTACACACATTCAATTACTAAAACGCTTGTGCAGTAGCAGTGTATATTAAAAGCACAGTCATCACAAAAGTAGAATTTCCCTTTAATTCAATATACTGGGATCTACCAATCTACAGCTGCACCCCAAGATCTTTGCAAAGCACAGCTGTGCAGTGGTCACTAGGTGTATGGTAACTGTCAGCGTATAATACCTCTCTGGGAAACAGACATCACCAGTGTTCTATCTCAGTGATCATCAGGCTATCCCCAACACACAGACTCCATGGCAACTTTACACATGGACAGGACTATGCGCACTTCCCAAATGCTGCTGCCACAATAACAAAGAAGCATGGAAACCTGACTCTGTAATCCGTGTACTGTACACAAGTTCATACAAACAAGAAAACAAAACTTTCTAAACAGCCTTAATGAAAAGCAGCTCAGTGGTTTTTCTTTCATAAGGTTGACAGTTCGAGAGAACAATAAAAGTGTCATTCTGTTAGTTTTTCTAAAGGGGAAGGGGGGGGGGGAGAAGTGACAGTTTCCAGGCAGTTTAACACTTTCCTGGCCACGTTTGTCGTTTACCTCTCTCACTAGCAAATTAACCCCAAAAGCTGCTGGACTGCAGTGCCTATAGATGCCCATTCATGATACAATGTTGATTGTACAGAGTTTTGAACCTCTCATGTATACTATCTACGTTCCGTACTATTTGTTTTGTAGTATGTACAGCGCTATAGAAGATGTTGGCACTATGGCAATAAAAAATAATAATAATTGTACAATCTTACAAGCGTTATATTGTTATAGTAAACTCTGATATAGTGAACTCAGTCCTCAGGTCCCCGCCATGTGCCTGTATAACAAATACAATGTATACTGAATCCTGATATAGTAAACTTCTGATACGGTAAACACTTTGGCCAGTTCCCTTGGCATTTAATATAAAGGGATTCTACCATAGCAGAAGGGTAAACTAAGTGAATATACTTTGAATAGATACTTTGAAGCTCCTCCTATCACGCTAGGTACACACAATGCAATTTTCTGACAGATTTACTGTCAGATCGATTATTTCCAACATATCCAATCTGATTTCCTTTTGATTTTTGATCGATTTTCATAGAAGTAAATGGAAAATCGATCGAAAATCAGATCGGACATGTTGGAAATAGTCAATCTCATAATAAATCTGTCAGAAACTTGCACCTAGCATAATATAGAAGTGGTGAGATTGTACAATCAAGATTGTATCATTAGTGGACACCTTTCTGGTGAACCCTTGTCGCTGGAAAATGAAATAATTAGCAGGGAAAGAGAGAAAAAGAAGGCTGTAAATGAATGCAGGGATGCTCTAGAAAAAAAAAAGTTTCTGCAGTTTAGTTTTCCTCATCTCAAGTTTCAAGGAAATTAGATCAAGGGGCACAATAAAAAGTTACACTAACCAGATGTGCTGACATCTCTGCTTCTCCTAAATGAAAGGGGAAGACATAGCGGGACAAACAGCTTACCCCAAATGCAGAGGCAGAGCAGCGCGCTGGTGAGCATGCATGCAGTCCCACTCTCCATCCTCTCTCTGGCTCTCTCTCCACGCTTATTAAAACAGCTGAAGCAGTTGAGTGAGAAATAAGCGAGAACAGGATTTCAGGAAGCGGAGCCTTTTCCTGCACAAATACAGAATTCGTGTAAATAATGAGATTACTCAGCAGCACTGCCTTAGAAACAGACCTCCCACCGGGAGAGCCGTCACTGAACCTATAGAAAGCAGGCTTTCTGCTCCAGGAGGACTTGGAGGTAGAGGAACCTTCCTTGGTATCTGCTTGGCTTTCCCTGCTGCCTTATGTGCTGCTGCTGCTTCTGCTGAGCATCTGTGTCAGATAGCAAGGAGCACAGAGGTCGGACTATCAAAGTCTTTCTGGCTGAGCCAAAGCAGTGCAAGCACATTGGTCTAATCACCCATTTCCTAAACAAGACCCAGGATGTTTTTTCTATCATTTTGAGGTATGACCCAAATTTACGAACAAGGGGAACCTGGTCAACGTCCCAAACGTGAAACCTTCAGGAAAACTGAACTGGAAGGACTGGGAATCACGAAACCGTTAGCAAAATCACTAGTGCTTTGCAAAGACGCTTTCGAGCTATTTTTGACTATACAGGAAAGCGATTTTGGAGCAAGTGTGCGTTAGGATTCTATAACATTGCAACGAAATTGCTCCATAATCGCTAAAAAAAATTCTGCATTTCAGCAAATCAGAGATCACTGGCGATCGCTAAAAAGTGTGAACACTGCCATTCAAATTACATTGCAGTAGTATTTTTTCAAAATGCTAGCGATTGCCAGCGATTGAAAAAGCTTCTGAAATTGCTAGTAAAACGCTCCAGTGTGAATGAGGCCTAGGGTTAGCCTGCTTTATCTCCATTAAACAGATATATTTCTTGTTATCAGACCATTAGGTATATAAAATGGAACAGCAAAGTCTCCGTTATCTGGGAGTCTCAACTAACCGGCATGCCTGAGGGTATAATGGGGACAGTGCTTTGGGGGCGCAGGTTACAGGTCATTAAATACTCACAGAGCCTCAAAAAAATGTTGTGTAGCCTTCCTGAAGCTTCTAGCCACTTTTCGACGTCTGTGCACTGCTTCCAGGGAGTCACATGACGTGACACAGGTCAGGTGACACGCCTGGAGCCATACACGGAGGAAGTCAGACAGCCGCTAGGTACTTTAGGAATGCTACAAGACATCGCTGGAGGTTCGGTAAGTACTTTATGCTGCACGAGAGAGGCTTGTGGTTTTTCAGTCGGTTGCTTTAGCAACCGGCAAACACATGTATCCAGCATTCATTGATCCCCGCCGGTGGCGGATACTGGGGACCTTACTGTATTTGCAATAATTCAGCTTTAAAGCTAACCAGAAGTGAGGAAACTCACATAGCCTTCCCGTTCATCTGTGCTGCTAGTGGTTCCTGTGCCTTGCACAGTTAAATTATGTAATCTCCTAGAGCTTCGGTAGCCTTTGGGGAACCTTCAAAAGTTTTACAGTTCCCGAGTACTTCTGAAAAGGAGCTCCTCTGTACTGCACACGTGCACAGCACAGGAGAGACAGCCAGCACAGAGGAAGGATCTATAGTATCCAGAGCCTTCCCCATACTTAGGCTAGGTTGCCTGCGGGGCATTGTGGTCGGGCATAACAGCTGTATAGAAAAATGCAGAAACCGCAAAACAATGCGGCGATCACAGTGCGGCTGGTGGTGTGCGGTCTGATGGCGTGTGGCATCCCAATGCACTACATGCAGTGCATTACCGAAAGAGCATGCGCTAAAGAGTGACAGTGAAATATACTTTTAATTGTATTCTTCACTGTATGCAACGCATGAATAATGTGCGGCGCGACTTGCCCAATGTGATCCTAGCCTTAGAGAAGTATCAAACCTCAAGTGAGTTTCCCATGATGCATCACCCCCAAACAGGGCTGAATTTACCATAAGGCACTGTAAACACGTACCTACAGGCGCCTGATGATAGAAAGGCGGCTCACTCCCCTCCCTGAGTGTCTCCCTCCTTCCCTATGCAGATTCCCAAGCGGATACTCACCCAGGTCTTGGCATTCCAGTGACCAGATTACCCCTCAGTTGGGGCCACCTTCAACTACTTAATACAGAGGGATATTCTGGCTACCTAATACTAAGAGGCACCTGTAGCTACCTATGACTGGCAAGGGAAATAAGGGAGAAGTGACCAGACCAGCCAGCACACTTGTGGTGCGGTTCAGCGGGGGTTTGTAGCTTCATGGAGGGCAAAGTCTGGGGTACCTGGTCATCTATGCCTATAGGCTCCTGTGATGTAAATTCAGGCCTGCTCACAAATACAGTATGCAAATTATCTCTTTATGCCTATAGCATGTACATTTTACAGAGCCACATCAATTCAACATGCAGACAGCCAGTTTCCGGTCCACATCAGTGCATGGCTTAGATTGATATGGCTTATATAGGGATAGGGCTTGGACCAGTACAACAGAGTACCCAGATAGCTCATGGTGATCCACAACCACTACTAAGAGCTCTTTTTTGACTCATCCAGTCCCTTATACTCTCCTAGTGGCCCTGGGTCACCATGAGCTATCTGGATACTCAGCTGTTCTGGCCAATAGGCTGATTCTCTTCCCTTAAAGGGATGGTCCGAGGATTAATTACCCTCTGGTGCAGATGTCGATCTCGCCAGGTTGGCACCTACTGCGCATATGCCAGCGCTTCTGGTGATCGGGCTCACGTGGTCTGTCCGTGGTACAGGACGGATGCCAGGGGCTGGAGGAAGCCCCAGGTAAGTAGACCTTTTTTTAAATTAATCCTCGAACATTCCCTTTAATACTTTGACCCAGATCCATTATACATACTAATGACCTGACTCATTTAAGACTTCAATCACTGCATGCTAGAATCTACCTACAGATTCAAGCCACGACTTCTTTGCTGCACATTACTCAGACGGGAGGTTTGGGATTTACCCAGAAGTCCTCTGCGATCTACGGGTAGATTACAATTTACCCCTGCTCTAAATCCTCCTTCAATTACTCAAAATTCTTTCAATGTATCACATTCGGAATCCCATCAAAAGTGAATTCTTAACTGGTATCTTACAAACAACAAACTTTACAAATTGGCCAACTATATCATAATCATTTATGTTGGAGGGGATGTGGACTCCATGGTATTCTGGTTCATCTATTGTGGGAATGCCCCCTAACTCAGTAACTCAGGAAGGTTCTACATATCCTGAATTTGCTCCATTCCATGTAGGCCTGGACTCTGACCACTTCAAAGAGCCATTTCTCATGTCCTATAAGCTATCCTACAAAACGTGAACCTATCAGAAGTCCCAGGGATTTTTGAGATAATAACCCCTGCTCTTAGCAACAAACAGTTAGATTGGCCAAAAAAAGGCTTGATCTTTGTAAAACTCTCTCAGTAATAGCTAGTCTGCATCTGAGATCAATTTAAAGTGGACTCAAATTAAAAATACAAGATTTCAGAAATACAATCTATTTTCTAAATTATAATAATAAATAGCAGCCTTTTTTCGGTTGCATGATGACAAATATAAAATATTTTACATTTATTGTAGGAACCCCTCCCTTCTTTTCAAATTGCCGGACAAAATCCGGCAAACTGTGGTGTCCAGCAATGGAGGAATTGCTAATGGCTGCCCCCAGTATAACCCTAGTTATTAAAAGAGAAGGCTGAAAAGCATGCACTGAAATGCTCATAGGTTTGAAGGAGTGTTTATTTATCTTTGTATGTGTTAGAGTGGTGCAACTAAATATTTTTAATTAAAAAAAATGTTTGGTTTGGGTCCGCTTTAATACCCTAGACCATGTGTGTACCTTTTATTACTTCTTGTCCCACCTACTACTTGCTAGTGGAATACTCTCTAGACTGTGAGATATTTCGGTTGGTTAGAATTTACCTTTTGAGCAAAACAAGAAAGATACAGTACTTAAGCGCTCACGTGCATACAAATGATAAATAATTAATGACAAATAAATAGAGAAGTGTTCATATATCATCAGACACCATAAGGAACAATGCACAGTCTCTTATCAGTGGAGCGCTGCCCCTCCAATTATATATAGCTAGTAAATATGATTGGAAGTTGTTAGAAAGTGCTCAAAAAACTCAGTTTGTCTGAAGGCAGATGTCAATGGTGTTACAGGGTCACCCCATCCTCCTTTATATACTGTAACGATCGGTGGGCACAGAGAGTATCTGATTACCGGTGATCTGCAGTATCACCGGAAATACAGATATATACCAGATTATAAGTGATCTGCAGTCTCACCGATAATCCGATATACAAACTAACCTCTGTTTATCTGAGTAGAGTGTAGTGTTTGGTGTAACAGTAACACTTTGAGGACTAGGCCTCAGTGCAGCAAGGAGTACTGCACAGATTCCTTCCGCAGACTTGAGCTCTCCAAGACGGGAGGAGTCAGACTGACAGTAGGAAGGATGTCTGAAAGTGACCCTCAGGAGGAAGGGTCGCTAACAGAACGAGGAACCGCCTCTAACGGTAAGGTCGGTTCTCGAGGTCGGACAAGCCAGGTCGTATACACACGGACAGATAAAGTACAAGATCAGGAGGCAAAGGCGGAGTCAAGGTACAGGCAGGGTTCGGCAACGGGGTATCAGATATATCGAGGTACAGAATCAGGAGGCTGAGGCGGAGTCTAGAAACGAGCTGGAGATCGGCAACAGAGTATCAGAATTATCGAGGTACAAGATCAGAGTTCAGAAGGGTAGTCAAGGCAGGCAAAAGTCATAACAGATAATCACAATCAAACTAGTACTTTAGCTATCAACAGAATCTAGCTAAGTGTAGGATTACAGCTCCAGCTGGTCCCGGCACACTTGCGGATCTGACTACGGATCTGGGTGCTCCCACATATGTGATCGCACGCCAGACAAAGAGCAAGTGAACAACCAGCAGTATATATACTCTAGGACTTTTCCAGGACCTCCCTAATTGCTGGTCCAATGAGAGCAGTGGAAATTGTCAGCTGACCCAGCTGGTCAGCCGACTCCCTTCTAACAGTTACTTAAACTCTGCCTCTGTGCTCGCGCGCGTGTAAGTCTGCATCTTGGTGGACCATCAGTCCCAGCCACACCAGTACTGTTATGCAATGTATCTAGTGCGGGGGCTGCCTCTGATGCGTATTTCGCCGTTACCAATGCGGATTCCGCCGCACTGCCTATGCGGCATGCGGCTTTTTTTCTGCGTTGTGACGCCATGCTGGACGCGGAAACAGCCGCCTCACCTTGAGAGACGGCGGCCTTTCCGCGTTTCCTTACATATACTAGGCTCACTGGATCAATCGGCCAATGCACATCAGGGGTATAGGCCACCACTCAGGGGCGTAGCAATAGGGGTTGCAGAGGTTGCGACTGCATCAGGGCCCTTCGGCCAGAGGGGCCCCGAAGGGCCCTTCTTCAACTGCAGTATTAACTCTCTATTGGTCCTGTGCTCATAATAATAACTTTTATAGATACTTTGAATAGTGGTAATCATTAACAAACTGTCCCCCATCCCCTTCTTGCACCTCTGACGCTGTAGTTGCCATTGGCAGGCTTTGGTGCACCGTATCAATTGCTATGTATAGAGTGCTTAGGGGAGCCCAATGTAAAACTTGCATCGGGGCCCATAGCTCCGTAGCTACGCCACTGCCATCACTACAACTCTGCGGATCCTTTAAATCCCTAGGGCTCGTCTTCAGTGTATCCAGGACCTGTACATTAGTTTAGACACTTGGCATTCCCTCCACCACAGACTATCTGCGCTATAGGTTGCAATATTCTTATGCTGGATACACACGTTGCGTTTCCGCGTTCGATTTGCGTCAATTCGATTATTTCCGAGCATTTCCGAGCGCATTTCGATTATTTTTAGGTCGAATGCCATGTAAAGTATGGCAAATCGACCTAACGATCCATCGACCTGCGAATCGGACATGTTGGAAATAATCGAATCGACGCGAATCAAACGCCGCATCGACGCGGAAACGCAACGTGTGTATCCAGCATTAAATAGATCCAGGCTGAGCCTTCTTCGTTGAAGTCTGAACAGTGGAGATAATGCAAGCCACACTTTGTGATCAGCTCCAAACAGCACCTTATTCACTACTACTCCTCTGGCCCTGGTCATATGTTTAAGGGCATGTTCAGATGGGCTTTCCAAGGTGTCCCATTTAGCCAAAACTAAACCATTACTGTGTCAGTCCTCTCTGACACAGCTAAGCTTTATTGTGTTGCTTTATTGTTCTCTTTATTGTCATGAGAAATGCATCCTTGTATCTAATGAAGATATATTTTTGGCCCACTCCACCATGGGCTTTTTTGGAGGAAGTGTCTATTTGAACATTTTTTACCCACTTCCAATTACAGAATTTACCTTTTGTTGTTGGAGGGGGGGTCATTATGTTTTTGGCTACTTGTTTCCATGATGTTTATATTACTAGTACTAGACTCAGTCACACTGATATCTCCCCGACCTTCTCTCAATAGCTAGAGAAGATATAGTGATCCCATTGCTGTGAGCCTGATCCTGTTATGGTAATTTATCCAGTCCTATCTGTAGGCAAGTGACTAAAGCTGGCCATACACTGGCCCGATTTGCCGCCGATTCGACAGCAGATTCGATCACTGAGATCGAATCTGCTGCCAATCGTTCGCGCTAAACGCACCCGCCGATCCGATTTCCTCCCGAAATCGGATCGGTCCGTCGATCGCGCCGTGCGGGTTACTTCCGTCGATCGCCCGCGGGTAGGAAGCGCGTCGCTAGCGGCGCCCGATCCGATACAGTTATACATTACCTGACGCTGGCTCCCGGGCATCTTCTCCGCGTCTTCTCCGCAATGCACCGCTCTTGCTTCCATCCCAGCGTACATTAACTTCCTGTGTCACTTCAGTGACCAGGAAGTTCAAATAGAGGGCGCTCTATTTGAACTTCCTGGTCACGGAGTGACACAGTGTACGCTAAGATGCGGTGCGGGTTGCAGCACGGAGAAGAGGACCCGGAGCCAGCTTCAGGTAATGTATGCAGAGGGGGGGGGGGGGAGAGACAGGCGGCAGCTCCACAGATTGTGATCGGTTTCAGGCTGAAATCGATTCACAATCTGTTTTCAGTAAAGGCAGCCATACGATCCCTCTCTGATCAGATTCGATCAGATAGGGATCTGTCAGCTGGTCGATCTAATGGCAAATCGACCAGTTTATGGCTACCTTTAAAGCCCCTAGAGGAATTATCTTATTCACTGACAGAAAATCACTTTTCTTCCAAATGATTGCCACCCAGGTCAGGCCAACCTGAATGGCTCATAAGCTTAAGGTGGCCACTAATGGTCCAACTTATAGCGAAAAATCGTTTGATCGATCAGAAATTCCTATCGGACGAAAAATCGTTCACTACACCATCAACGAACCAATCTTTCCTTCCTATCTATCACAATCAACAAGAAAATCCCAAATTGTGGTTTGACAAAAATCCAATCAGACGACTATTTTTATAAGTATTTGTAATCTATTGTGCCCATCAACTGAGATTATTTACAACCAATCCGATCAGAATTTCTGATTGCTCAAATGATTTTTCGCTTGAAATTGCACCGTTAGTGGCCACCTTTAGGTCCAACGCACCCCTCCCTACTTATCAGCTTGGTTGTAGTTGATCCTGCTGTTGCAAATTCAGGCTAGCAATTTGATGTTAGATTATATTAAACCTGATGTGTAATTGCAAATGTTTCTTTCCTCTGTATTATTTGGGTATTATTTAGAAAATTGCACCTGCAGCTTTGTGTGGTTCACACGTTTTTCCTTTTGTGCTATTTCTTGAAATAAAATGTTATGAGAAAAAAGACAGTTGTCACCAGGTTGGAGAAGCACCCATGTAGCAAGACTTCAGCGTGCCCAAGTCTTGGCTCACAGTACTTTGTGGCCGGATAGCAAGTAGTCCACGAGGCAGGCACCGCCAATGACATAAAAATACTCTTTTATTGAATCGTCATTAAAATGACATCAAGTCAGTAAATACCAGAGCTATATTTACTGACTTGATGTCATTTTAATGACAATTCAATAAAATAGCATTTCTATATAATTGGTGATAAAAAAAAATCGTGGACAAACATGAAACACCAGAACAGTAATGTCCTAAACCTGGATAAACTTATATGGACTGGGGAACCTTCTAGATGGAAAGTGTTCTGGTTAAGGGCTCTGCCTCTGACACAGGGGACCTGGGTTCAAACCTTGGCTCTTCCCGTTCAGTAAGCCAGCACCTATTCAGTAGGGAGTCTTTGGGCTCCTTAAGGGCTCGTTTACGTTGTGTCCGCGTTGGCCAGTTCTTGATGCATTTTTTTTCCGTGCGTTGGCTGTTTTTGTTAAGCGCTTTTCTGCAGAGCGATTGCATATTTTCACTTCCTGACATCGGTCAGGAAGTGATCTCTTTGATCCTTAAAACAATAATAAAAACGTAAACGCAATCGCTGCACAAAGCGATTTTTGAGCGTTCTGCGTTTTCCTATACCTTCCATTGAGGTGGAATCGCCTCAAAAATGGCCCATGCACCGCTTATCTGTGCGGATCGGAAACGAACCACTCAGATGTGAACTTTCTCATAGAGAATTATTGCACAATCGCTTTCAGGGCGATTTTGAAAATCGCCAGTGCTTACAAAATGACAAAAACACCCCTAGTGTGAATGAGCCCTAGTACTGCTACTGCCTACTGAACATGCCCTAGTGGTGGCAGCTCGAGTGCTTTGAGCCTGTCTGAAGAAAAGCACTATAAATGTTATGTGTCTTGTCTAGAACCATTAACAGCAGTTCTCCTTCGAGGTGTCTAGATCCTGGGCTTGCTTTCATTAGGTTTTCTACTTGTTTTTCCTCCTCTCCACCCCCCCCCCCCCCCCCCCCCCCACCTCTGCTGTCTTTTTCTTATCATTCCTCTCTCTCTGTATCTGAGATCTTAAAAGAGACTGCAAAGGTTCTCATCCAGTTACAAGAAACCATATCAATTCACCCTAACCATAACAAATTAACCAAGCTTGCATTGCTTTATCTATCGTTTCCTGTCATCTAGGGTCAGCTGGTTACGGTTGTTTAAGATTGCATAAGATTGCATAATGATAATTCATGAATATGTTTTCTCGTTTAATCAATACTTTGTTAGGCCAGATTCCCATCTGATTCAGTAACGTATATGTTTACACTGATGAAATATTCTTACAAAATCATACTTTATTGCTTTTTTTACATCAACTTGAAAAGCTCTCATTTTTACTCCTCTGGCAATAATGACCTTTAATGGCTTCAATTCTGGTAGACTTAACATCCATTTTACGGCATCCGCTGTATTTTAACCAGGGGTCTAGTCCTGGAAAAAGAAGTGAGTGGACTCACCCTAAAAACCTCTGCGCCGTGCGTAGCGCGCCCAAAAATGGGCAAGGTTAAGCATAGCGTGGGCATGTTCATGGGTGGGGCCAAATATACATGGCCTTAGCAGTGGTATAAAAGGTCTGCCAGGGGAAGTTTGAGCTCTGTCGTAGAGTATCCCCAAAAAGTAGATGTAATCTGACAGCATTTCACCAACAATACACAATCTGGCAGAGGTTCCTCCAAAATACAGATAATATGGCAGTGGTTCCCCCAAAATAGACAATCTGGCAGCAGCAGTTCCCCAACATACACATAATCTGGAAGCAGTTCCCCCAAATACGTGAAACCTGGTAGTGGATCACCCAAAATATATGTAACACCCAAAATACATGTAATCTGGCAGTAGTGGTCCCCAACATACACAATCTGGCAGCGGTTCCCCAAAATACACGTAATCTGGCATCAGCGGTTCCCCAAAAATACAGATCTGACAGCAGTTCTCCCAAAATAGGTACCCCCAGTATAGCTAGCCAGGTCTATATGTGTCTCTAGTATAAGTAGCCATGTGTATAGTTGTCCCCAGAATAGGTGGCCAGATGTAGAGATGTCACCAGAATAGGTAGCCAGGTGTATAGATGTACTTAGAATAGGTGGTCAGGTGTAAAGATATTCCCAGAATAGGTGGCCAAGTGTATAGATGTCCCCAGAATAGGTAGCCAGGTCTATAGGTGTCCCCAGTATAGCCAGGTGTCCCCAGTATATCTAACCAGGTGTTCAGGTGTCCCCAGTATAGCCAGGTGTATAGGTGCCCCCAGTATAGCCAGGTGTATAGGTGTCCCCAGTATAGCCAGGTGTGTAGGTGTCCGCAGTGTATGTAGCCAGGTGTATGGGTGTCCCCAGTATATGTAGCCAGGTGTATATGTGCCCAGCATATGTAGCCAGGGGTATATGTGCCCACTATATGTAGCCAGGTGTATAGTGGCCTCCAGTATATGTAGCCAGGTGTTTAGTGGCCCCCAGTATATGTAGCCAGGGGTATATGTGCCCACTATATGTAGCCAGGCGTATAGTGACCCCCAGTATATGTAGCCAGGCGTATAGTGGCCCCCAGTATATGTAGCCAGGTGTATAGTGGCCCCCAGTATATTTAGCCAGGTGTATAGTGGCCCTCAGTATATGTAGCCAGGTGTTTAGTGCCCCCCAGTATATGTAGCCAGGTGTTTAGTGGCCCCCAGTATATGTAGCCAGGTGTTTAGTGGCCCCCAGTATATGTAGCCAGGTGTATAGTGGCCCCCAGTATATGTAGCCAGGTGTATAGTGGCCCCCAGTATATGTAGCCAGGTGTATAGTGGCCCCCAGTATATGTAGCCAGGTATATAGTGGCCCCCAGTATATGTAGCCAGATGTATAGTGGCCCCCAGTATATGTAGCCAGGTGTATAGTGGCCCCCAGTATATGTAGCCAGGTGTATAGTGGCCCCCAGTATATGTAGCTAGGTGTTTAGTGGCCCCCAGTATATGAAGCCAGGTATATAGTGGCCCCCAGTATATGTAGCCAGTTGTCCACCCCCCCCCCCCCCCCGCTGGAGGGGAGCAGCGCAGCAGAGAGGAGCATTGCGCGCAGCGTGGGGAAGGGCGGACGTTTCCCCCCCATCCCTCACCTTGGGGCTCCTCTCCCTGGCTCTCTCCTCCATAAAGATGCGGCGGCGGTGACTGGCAGCGGCATCGGTGGGCGGGACTTACCTCCTCCAGTGTTCCGGGTGGACGCTGTGCGTGCCGCTGCTCTGGTCTTCACTAGACCAGAGTAGCTGCACGCACAGCGTCCACCCGGAACACTGGAGGAGGTAAGTCCCGCCCACCGATGCCGCTGCCAATCACCGCCGCCGCCGCCGCATCTTTATGGAGGGGAGAGCCAGGGAGAGGAGCCCCAAGGTGAGGGATGGGGGGGGGGAAACGTCCGCCCTTCCCCACGCTGCGCGCAATGCTCCTCTCTGCTGCGCTGCTCCCCTCCAGGGTACTAGGGGGGACGGCGTCCACTGTCCAAAAAAAGTAAGTGGACGTCGTCCCCCCGCGTTCACGCAGGACTCGACCCCTGATTTTAACCACTTCACCACTGAGGGGTTTTACCCCTTGAGCACCAGAGCAATTTTCACCTTTCAGCGCTCCTTCCATTCATTCGTCTATAACTTTATTATTACTGATCGCAATGAAATGAACTATATCTTGGTTTTTCGCCACCAATTAGGCTTTCTTTAGGTGGGACATTATGCCAAGAATTATTGTATTCTAAATGTGTTTAAATGGGAAAATAGGAAAAAAATTGGGAAAAAAATCATTATTTTTCATTTTTCGGCCATTATAGTTTTTAAATAATGCATGCTACTGTAATTAAAACCCTTGAAATGTATTTTCCCATTGGTTCCGGTTATTACACTGTTTAAATTATGTCCCTATCACAATGTTTGGCGCCAATATTTTATTTGGAAATAAAGGTGCATTTTTTTCAGTTTTGCATCCATCCCTAATTACAAGCCCATAGTTTATAAAGTAACAGTGTTATACCCTCTTGACATAAATATTTAAAGAGTTCAGTCCCTAAGGTAACTATTTATGTATTTTTTTTATTGTAATTTTTTTTTTTTTATTACAAAAAAAAATTGGGGAGTGTGGGAGATAATGAGTTAATTTATAATGTAAACCTATGTATTTGTATATGAAAAATGCTTTTGGGTGTAGTTTTACTATTTGGCCACAAGATGGCCACAGTAACTTTTTGTGCATGCGACCTGTAAGAGTAGAAAGTACACTTACAGGAAGTACAATGAGGCTCTGGGAAACTTTTTTTTCACAATGATCACGCTGCTTCTCATAGAAGCAGCCAATCATTGCTGGGGGGCTGAGATCAACGAATGGGAATGTTTTTACCCGTTCATTGATCTCCGGGCAAGCGGCCGGTGGCGTGCACGAGCTCGGGAGCACGCACATGAGCGAGTAGGAGCGTGGACAGCGGCTGTAGCGGTGGGAGGTGCGTATATCTACGCTCCTGGTGGGGAAAGGGTGTTAAAAGGAGCGTAGATATACGCACCTGTGGTGGTAAAGTTTGCTATTCTGGTAGGTTTTATTCAGAATTTACCACATGCAATAAATTAGTTCATAAAATGTGTGGGAATTTTGTGGTATTTTACCGAAAATCAGAACTCCCATGAAAAATAGGGGGCACGTTAGCACATAATTTACCGATCAGTGTAAGACCTGCCTGTACCGGGCAGTAAAGTCAATTTGTGTGCATTTTGCAGTTTTTAATGGAGTTCCTATTCCTGTTTTAGTGGAGTTCCTATTCAGGCCATGTAACAGAAAGAATAGTAGAAATAAAACTCAGAATATTTACTGGAATTTTTTTTATAGGGAATGCCTATAAATAAATTTTCCATAGGTTGCTAGAAATAAACCCCCTTACACCCACGGCCCCCCAAACAACACCTTCCAAAGACTATCCTAACTTATGGAAGACAATTAAAGACTATTATTCTTATTTACCGCATGCTTACCGCTGAAATACCACACTTTTTTCCGCACTTTCTGCATTTTTTACGGCATGTTCAGAAATGCGTAAAAATCAGAATTGCCAAAAAACCCGGAAAATGCAGATTGCGCATATAGCTACCAGAGTTACATCCATTGTCAATTGATGAAATATATTTCAATAAAGCTTCTTTGTTAAATAAATAAAAAAAAGAGACAAGAGATGCATTTGAAAGATGATACATTTTCATTTGTGGACAAACTGTGGGTAGGTAAAGAATTAGAAGATGCAGATGTAGGCCAGGTGGCTAGAGTATTTATTCGAATTAACAAACCTCACAGCTGCAAGATTAAAGGAATACTGTAGGGGGGTCGGGGGAAAATGAGTTGAACTTACCTGGGGCTTCTAATGGTCCCCCGCAGACATCCTGTGCCCGCGCAGCCACTCACCGATGCTCCGGCCCCACCTCCGGTTCACTTCTGGAATTTCAGACTTTAAAGCATACTCGGCCTGCGCAGTACGCTCCTGGTGACATCAGCGGGAGAAAGGACACGGCAACGCAGGTGCAGTGGATTTCAGACTTTATAAGTCTGAAATTCCACAAGTGAACCGGAGGCGGGCCGGAGCATCGGTGAGTGACTGCGCGTCCACAGGATGTCTTGCAGGGGACCATTAGAAGCCCCGGGTAAGTTTAACTCATTTTCCCCCGACCCCCCTTAAGCATTCCTTTAAAGAAAAACCTTGTGATAGTGTGGATGGCAAATGGGTGAGCTCAGAGAGAAGTATTAGCCATCAGTTTTAATGTCAACGGACACATATGTGAAAAAAAATGTTTTTTAGATAACATTACTGAAATTGTGGTGGAATTTAGCTACATTACCTGTATTTTGGGAGGTGTGAGAAAACACGGAAAGGCAGCCGCTTGCTCTCAGAGCAGAGCGGCTGCCTCCGCGTCCGGCATGGCAGCGCAGCATAAAGAAGCCATCGCATGCCGCGTGAACTGCGGAGAAGCCGCCGCGTGCAGTGCGGCGGCTCCCGCAGCTGGCAGAGACAGGGATGGTGGAGCTGGGACTCATAGTCCCTCGAGGTTTAGAGTAGCGCGCGCGCACTGAGGCAGGGAATTTATGACAGCCAGAGATGAGTCAGCTGACCAGGTTGGTCAGCTGACCCTGGCTCCACTCCTGATTGATCCAGCACTTAGGGAGGTGCTGGAGAGATGCCTGTATATATATACTGCCAGCTGTTCAGTTGCTGGTTGTCTGGCGTTGCGAACACAACGTGGGAGCACTCAGACCCTTAGTCAGATCCTTAAGTGTGCCGGGACCAGCTGGAGCTGTAATCCTACACTTAGCTAGATTCTGTTGATAGCTTAAAGTACTAGTTTGATTGTGATTATCTGTTATGACCCTTTGCCTGCCTGACTATCCTCCTCAACTCTCATCTTGTACCTTGCCATTCTGATACTCTGTTGCCGAACCCCGGCTCGTTCTTAGACTCTGCTTCTGCCTCCTGACTTTGTACCTCGATATATCTGATACCCTGTTGTCGAACCCTGCCTGTACCTTAGACTCCGCCTCTGTCTTCTGAATCTGTACTTTATCTGTCCGTGTGTTTACGACCTGGCTTGTCCGACCTCGAGAACCGACCTTACTATTAGAGGCGGTTCCCCGTCCTGTTAGTGACACTTCCTCCAGAGTGTCACTCTCAGATTATCCTTCCTACACTCAGCCTGACGGGAGGCGTTTTGGAGAGTTCAGGTCTTCGGAAGGAATCCGTGCAGTACTCCTTGCTGCTCTGAGGCCTAGTCCTCTAAGTGTTACTGTTACACCAATCACTACACTCTACTCGGGTGTACAGAGGTTAGCGGGTATATCGGATTATCGGTGATACTGCAGATCACTTATAATCTGGTATATATCTGTATTCCCAGTGATACTGCAGATCACTGGTAATCAGATCCTCTCTGTGCTCCACCGTTCATTACAGTAGGTTACTATAATGTGGTCGTGATGAACTGTAGAGAGGATAGGAAACATCAAGATGTAACAAAACATGCAGTAGATAGGAACGAATGACTATTGGAAGTGTTTCTAAACTAGAGGCTTTTTCATCCAATCAGCAGTCTGTATACCCATTTCTCACATGGCAAGCCGCAATGGGATGGGAAAGTGAGAGAGTAAGGACTGGTTCAGACGGACGGTTTTGCACTGTTTAACGCAACGTTTTAGCCTCAACTTTTTTGGGGATCAAGCGCCGTCCCATTCAAGTGAGCACTCAGATCTGGCTTTTGCAGGCTTTCATAAAAGCCTGGGGTAGATCCCGGCCTTGCATTTCATTTCAGAAGCAACATGGGTTGCAGGGTCCCTGTAAAGGGCATTTTGTTGATATGGTGTGAAAATATCACCGAGGGTAAAACTTGAAAATATCATCTAGGGGGAAAAAATTATTTGATTAAGGGCCGAAGAAGAGACTAGTCTAATGTCATTCAAAGGCAAGACACAGAACAATGATATTGCAACCCAACTGACCACTGACCACACACTTAAATGACAGAAGGCTTGTGAATTTGAATATTGCCTCTGAGATTTAATTTTTTCTGATTTGTGTTCCAAGGGAATAAAATATGTTTTTTAAAGGGGCAGTAGATATTGTTGTATTTATTAATATACAATTGTTGATACAATATTTTCAACAATATAATTTTACTTACAAAGGGGGTTCCCACGTATCCACCTCTATAGGTAAAAGGAATCATTTATGACTATTTGCATAAAGGGTTAAAGAGAGGGGAAAATACCCACAAAGTGAAAAAAATATCACAAATTTAAAAAAAACCTTTTTCTTTGCTAATGTTTTTCCTCTGCAATTTTCCTGTTCTTCATCTGTAATTTTTATATATTTATATATATTTTTTTTCTATTCTACCTTCACATTTCTTCTAATTTTCACATTAAATTCTTTGACTCTTGGCCTTTATTATTTACAGTTTAGTAAGACCCTTTATATTAGTGGTTTTTAAACCTGTCCTTGTGACTCACCAATGGTGTACGTTTCCCAGGTAACCTCCGCTATGCACAGGTGGGGAAATTAGTGTCTCAGGTTTTCAACTAGGTGGATTCCATGTAGCTGAGACACTAATTACCCCACCTGTGCATAGCGGAGGTTGCCTGAAAATCATGCACCGCTGGGGAGTCACAAGGACAGGTTTGGGTACTTATCCGTTAGCCGGGCGCATCCGGCAGGTGGCGCTGTTGATGTTAATTCCAATCATAATTACTTCACGTCAACCTGTGAATGTAAACCGCCGGATGCGCCCGGCTTAAACAGATCAAGCCGCCGGCTTGCTTCGTGAGTGTCTCGCTCTCCTCCCCCTCTTGCCCTCTCTCGTATGAGCCTTGGGGAGGGGACATGCGTGTCTCCCCAGAGTCGTTCGTCGCGGCATTGCGACGAACGACTCTGGGGGGACACGCATGTCCCCTCCCCAGTGTTCTATAGGAGAGAGGGCAAGAGGGGGAGAAGAGCGAGACACGAAGCAAGCCGGCGGCTTGATCTGTTTAAGCCAGCGCATCCGGCGTTTACATTCACAGGTTGACGTGAAGTAATTATGATTGGAATTAACATCAACAGCGCCACCTGCCGGATGCGCCCGGCTAACGGATAAGTACCCAGGTTTGAGAAACACTGCACTATAGCTTGGTTCACATCTAAAAAAAAAAAGAGGAAAAAGGTCAAATATAAATATACATATAAAGTGCACTAGTTTACAGCAAAATCAGCACTGTATATAATAAAACATATATTTGAACATACATACTTCACATACACTGGACGTATCAAAATGAGCTAAGAGATGTGAAATAAAGAATATGGGTCTACAGCAGATGACAGAAACAATGGGTGACTGGGAGCCCAAAGGGATCATACATCCCAGTACACCGGTAAAACTTATAAAAATGGAAAACCCACATTTAGCATGCCCTATCTCTTCTGAGTATATAGTGATGTCAAATATTTGAAAGAGGGTACCTTGTATGTCCCTCCCAACTTGGTTGAATGTGAGCAAAGTTGAAAACAAAACTCTAGAAGAAGGAAAGAAAAGGGGAAACGAGGAAGAGAAGAAGGAGAGTAAGCCTGATCGGCCGTTTGGCAGGGCGCTCCTCTCTCATGAATGGGGTAAGTGCAAGATTCTCTAATCAATAAAGTTGACAATGCAAGGGGCAGACATAGGATAAGGATATTATGGATGGGCAGTGGATAGCAGATCCTTATACCTATCAGATTCTAAGAACTCATGCCAAGGCATCCAGGTGCGAGAGTGAGGGGTTCATTGGTATCACAAAGGGAGGTTGTCAGAGATTCCATGTCGCTAATGAACTTAAAGAGAATCTGTATTGTTAAAATCGCTCAAAAGTAAACATACCAGTGCGTTAGGGGACATCTCCTATTACCCTCTGTCACAATTTTGCCGCTCCTCGCCGCATTAAAAGTGGTTAAAAACAGTTTTAAAAAGTTTGTTTGTAAACAAACAAAATGGCCACCAAAACAGGAAGTAGGTTGATGTACAGTATGTCCACACATAGAAAAATACATTCATACACAAGCAGGCTGTATACAACATTCCTTTTGAATCTCAAGAGATCATTTGTGTGTTTCTTTCCCCCTGCATCTCTCATGCACTGAAGTTTCAGGCTGCTCTTTTCTTCCTGCAAACAGCTTTGCCCTTGTCTGAATTTCCTCAGTATGTGACAGCCCAGCCAGCTCAGAGGACGATTTATCCAGCTTGTAAAAGATAAGAGAGAAGAGAGAAGCTGCTCTAATCTAAATAACACACAGGCAGTGTGCAGAGAGGGGCCTGGAAGGGGGAGTTCATAGCAGAACCACAACACTGAAGAACTTGGCAGCCTTCCAGACACAGGCCGACAAGTCTGACAGGGGAAAGATACATTGATTTATTACAGAGACAGTGATAGTATAAAGTGCTGCAGTTAGCCAGAACACATTAGAATAGCTTTTGGAACTTGTAGGATGATCAAAAACAGGATGCAATTTTTGTTACGGAGTCTCTTTAAGTTCTGCTATACATTCTAAAATTGAAGGGGGATTGACATCCTTCTAGTATTTGGCTATCAAGACTCTGGTAGCTTGTAGTAAGTGTTTCTTTGAGGATTTTTTGGCCTTCTTGATCGGTTTAACGGTATGATATAGGAGATAAAAGGCAGGATCTGCCACCGGATCTGCATTCGTAAGCTCCTTAATATAACGTTGCACCTTGGACCAAAAACCTCTTATCAGATGGCAGTCCCAGAAGATATGAAATATCGTCCCTGTCTGTTGTGTACATCTCCAACAATTCGGATCAGCAGTGGGATAAATTCTGTGCAATCTATCTGGTGTAAGATACCAGCGAGTCAACATTTTGTAGTTAGATTCTTGGACTCTTGAGTAAATAAAAGTTTTATGGTTTAAGAGGATAACCTTATCCCAATGCTCATCCGTGAAGGAAGTTTGCAAGTCAGTTTCCCATTTTATTTTTAGAGACTGAGACCAAGTCTCATCAGTGCAGAGCCATTAATATATATTTGTAAGGGTTTTTTTATTGGGCCTTGGCCACTACAAAACAATTAAAAGGAGGTCAAAGGTCTGTTAAGTTGATCTCTGGAGGCAATTAAGCGAACAAAGTGAATACATTGTAGTAGGCCCCCGGGATCAAGAAATGGGCAGTTGCGTGAATTTTGTAACTGTTGTATTGTACGCCAGTTCCTTCCTTCTAGCAGATGCCTAGTCCTAAGACCTGGGCCCATACGCCAGGGGACATATGCATTATTGTGACAACCTGGGGGGATTGATGCATTATTTAATACAGGTAACAAGGGCGAAGGCCATGGTGAAAGATTAGCTGAATTGCGATATTTCAATAGATTAGTTAAAGTGGATTTGACTGAAACAGAAATAGAGAAGGCGGTTTTAACAGACCAAGGCAAGAGACTAAGTTCCTGTTCTACTAAGGCCGATTCCACTTGAACCCATCTTTTCTGAGCAGTATGTCTATGCCAAATCAACCACTCTGACCAGACTTGCAGCAGCATGATATTTCCTAGCATCAGGGACCGCCAGACCTCCTTGTACCTTGGGAAGCACCATAGCCGCGTATTTGATTCTAACAGGTTTCCCCTTCCAGATAAAATTAAGAAATAATCTTTTAACCAATTTAAAGTGTTCAGGTGTGGGTGAGATGGGAAGAGCTTGGTAGAGATAAAGGAGATGGGGCGTAACATTCATTTTAAGAATGTTTATGCGGCTGAACCATGAGAAATGCGGGCGGTTCCAGTCCTGAAGGTCTCTGGAAAGTTTTCTAAGAAGAGGGGGAACGTTCAATTTATAGATATCATCTAGTTTGGCTGGGATCTGGACACCCAAATATGTGATAGCAGTTGAGTCCAATTTAAAGGCAAAGTTTGCTTGTAGCTGATCTTTTAAAGAGGGAGGAAGAAGGATACTTAAAGCATGGCAGTTATCTAGATTGATTTTGTAATTGGAAAGGGATTTATAATTGTCTAGCTCTAGTAGAAGGTTTGGGAGAGATATGATAGGGTTACTAAGATAGAACAATAGATCATCAGCATAGGCTGCCACCTTGTGCTCTTCAGAGTTTACCCGTATCCCACTGATATTTATATTTTGGCGGACCGTGCGTAGGAAAGGTTCAATAGTAAGAGCGAAAATCAAGGGGGACGGGACATTTCTGACGTATACCGTTAGCGATTGTAAAAGAGTCTGAGATAACACCATTCGCCTTCACGTGTGCCGAGGGGCCAGTGTACAATGCCATGATTCTAGAAAGCATATTATGTCAATGTCCAATATGTCTAAGTGTACCTTCAAGGAATCCCTAGTCTACCCTATCAAAAGCTTTTTTCTGCATCTGTGGACAGAAGAAGAGCTGTGGTTCCCTTATTATGCAACCAGGTAATCTAATCTAGAGTACTAATGGTATTGTCTTGAGCTTCGCGTCCAGGGATGAATCCCGCTTGGTCAGGATGAACCAAAGCGGGCATAAGTGGGGCTAGACGATTAGCTAAGACCTTTGCCATGATTTTTAAGTTTACATTTAAGAGAGAGATCGGACGGTAGTTGGAGCACAAGGTGGCGACCTTCCCTGATTTTGGGATTACCGTTATGTTGGTTTTCAACATATCTAGGGGAAGAGGGAGGGCAGGCCTCTCATCTGGGGTTAAACCGTTAAAGACTCTGATTAGATATAGACATAGTGTATCTTTGAAGGACTTATAGTGATCAAGCGGGAGTCCATCCGGACCAGGGGCTTTAGCTGTGGGAGAATCTTTGAGAACCTGTCTAATCTCCATTTCTGAAATTGGCTCCTCTAATTCCAAAATCAGCTCCTCTGAAAGAGTAGGGAGGCCAGATCTGCGAAGATATTGTAAAATATCTTGTCTGGAAGAGGGATTGGTTTTATCTGTATGGGGGTCATTTAAGTTATATAAATAGTGGTAGTAAGTGTGAAATACTTCAGCAATCTCTTCATTTTTAATATGCTTCTGACCTTTCGTGTCTTGGATACTGGAGATATTGCTGGAGGCATATTGCACCTTTAAAGCTCTAGCGAGTAGTTTACTGCATTTATTACCGTATTCATAAAATGACCTCTTGCACTTGCACAATTTGTTTTTCTTTGAAAAAAAGCAGATTTCTAAGTTTCTCTCTTTCAGTTTCCAGTGACAGAAGTTCAGAAGCTGAAAACGTGTTTTTATGTCGGGATTCCAGCGCCCCTATAGAGTGCCAACTGCTTGCTGTTGTTTCCTCTCTTTCTATTTTAACCGACTACCCTCCTGAATAAATTTGCCTTAGATAACACATTTATGGGCTTCTCAAAGTATCGAAGGGGAGATTTCACCATTGTAATTACTTAAGAAATAGTGTTCTAATGCTGTTGAGATACGTTGTTTAATCTCAGGTTGTTGGAGAAGAGAGGTATTAAGACGCCAAGATCTAGATAAGTATGTCTTTGGCCTAATTTCTATAGTTATGGACACTGGTGCGTGGTCTGAGAGGACAGAGTGGCCAATGTCAGAGGTTATTTGTTCAGAAAGGAGGTTCTGGGAGATCAATATAAGGTCAATTCTGGTGTAAAGATTAGAAAAGAAAGTGTAGTCTTTAGTAGTGGGATGTTGGACTCTCCAAATATCGATCAGTTGTCTACTTGCCACCAGGGTCTTGTATTGCCTGAGAGCCTTGGTAGTGAGAGAACTTCGACCAGACGAATTATCCAGAGTGGGATGCATGACTGCATTGAATTCCCCACCTAGTATGATACTCCCTTCTGCAAAGGAGTCAAGGGCTTCAAAAGCTCTCACCAGAAAGGCTGTCTGTCCACTATTTGGGACATATAATGTTCCAAAAGTGAATTTGCATTGTAGAAAAGTGCCTTTAATAAAAAGATATCTACCTGAAGAATCGCGGCATTCCTGCAGGAGAGACAGGTCAACACTCTTAAGGTCTGTACACACGCCGGACTGTCGTTGAAACGCCCACCCAGCGGGAGGTGACGACGGACCCGTCGTAGCCTCCAGTCCGGCGTGTGTACGGACCTTTAGCCAACAGAATTGCAACACCTTTTGTTTTTGAGTCGGAGGAGGAGCTGAAGTAGGCCTTTGTATAATGTTTGTCTATTAATTTAGGGGGCGTGGAGCCTTTGAAATGGGTCTCCTGCAGGAATGCTACCTGTACCCTTTGCTTATGTAACAGCTCTTCGCTTTTCAGGGGTGTTTAGGCCCCTTACATTGATTGTCTGCACTTGAAGGAACATCAAAGGCAAGAAAGGAGCTTGAGTTTGAGAGAGGAGAGCCCGCCACAGGACAGAAGTATAGAATAGAACAGTCCAGAGAAGAAGAAATGAAAGGTTTAAGAAAACAAGAAATGTTAGCAGTAATTGCTAAACTCTGAAAAATAAAAATGAACGGTAGATGGAGGTGTTTATAGCCCTATGGGCGTCCATGTGGGAGAAACGGAGGAAACAAAGTGACCTCACCAGAGACTCTGGGCACCCATAGAACAAATCACATGGGGACCCAAGAAGTGTCTCGCCCAGTAGCAAAATTCCAAGTATATATGGTATAGTACCGGGGGGATCTATATGTAAGACAGTTTATTCAACAATAAACAACATAAGGCAACTTCTAAAATAGCATTAGAACCAGAATTTGCCCTTATCTAGCCTAGGGATCACAAATATAAAATGCTAGGGTTCGTAAGCAATAGTGACATTATATTAATAGAATGATCTATGAGAGAAATGCCAAATATATGTGGTCATAGAAAATCAGAGCAATTGTAAAATATGACACATCAAAAAATGTAGAACCTATAGAGGATATAGCATTACGTGACATATATGAAAAACAAGCGTTCTGGAACAAAGTGCAGTATGTCATACATTATAAGCTCCATGATAAAGCCTAAGCAGAACATTAAATCCATACTAATTACAAAGTACAACAATCATATTTCTGGTTAATATGTGGAGACTTGTAACATACAGTTTGCTCGGGAGAGCTGATATACAATATAGTGTATTACGGCGTAAGTAATAAGATCCATAGAGGAACCGCACAAGGCAGGAGCTGGAGAGGAATGGCCTTGTGCGGTTCCTGTGTCTGAAAATTGGATGAGTGGTTATACCTGGCTTGATATTGTCCAGATGTTTATTAAGAACATGTGTTAACTATACAGATTTGTCTCTATTTGTGGAGGCCTGATGAAGGGTCTATCCCGAAACAAGTCGACGTTGTCGCCTCAATTTGCACAACTGCACTAATCTTGATGTTAACAACTGATGCATTTTTGCCATTCTCTGCTATGGAAAATGTTCCCTGATTGATACTTTTTATACATATTTTTGCACAAGTGTTGTCTTCAATAAAAAATCTTTAGTATTTTTGCATTTAAACTCTTCAAGTTTCTTCAGTTTTTTGCTACATATATCCTTTTTATTAGTATATAAAGTCTATGTAGGTGTTGTGGCACACCTGAGAGGATATCATCATCATTTCTTTTTCCCTGTATACGGAATATAGCTCGAGGGCCTTGCAGAAATCAGACAGCTACATTGGCGTTCGTAGTGTGGCCGACCGCGAGTCTTTCTGGGCGAAGAGATGGAAAGGGAAGCCCCAGCTGTAAGTAAAGCCGTTGTCCTGCAGAGTGTTCAGGAGAGGGCGCATAGCTCGCCTTTGAGCCAGGGTGAAGGGTGTGAGGTGAAGTCTATGGGGCCTGCTTGTTGAGCAGCGGCGATGATGGCGTCCTTCACCTCGAAGTGGTGAACTCTGCATATGACATCATGTGGGGGTGCTTCTCCTTGCGGTGGGGCACGCAAAGCCCGGTGGATGCGGTCAATCCTGATCGGAGGCAAGTGTGAGCGGCCGAGAAGGCGGTCAAAGATGGCTCTTGCATTGTGAATAAGATCCTATGAACACGTGGCTTCCGGTAGGCCTCTCAGGCACACATTGTTCCGCCTGCTACGATTTTGCAGATCCTCTATTTGGGATCTATAGAGGGATTGTAGAGCAGTTTGATTTTTCTGAGTTGTTTTTAAGGTATTTATTTTAGCTTGCATCTCTGAAACGTCTTTCTCGACCGCTGCAACTCGCAGAAAGGTCTGTACGCAGGTTAGCGATCTCCGTTTTAGTTGTATTTTGGAGTAGCTCGGTTTGGAGTGCCATATCTTGTTTCGTAGGGAGGTCTCTGAGAAATTCCCAAATGTCTTCAAGATTTTTAGATCCGGTAGGCTCAGAAGATTTCGTTGTGGATTTCGTAGGGGAGGAGGCCTCCGCCATTTTATTAGTCATTTGCCGCATGGTCAGGCCTATGAAGTTAAAGTTGCAGGATTAGCGGGGGTTGCGAGAGTAGCTTTTGTCTCCTTGCGATTCCCCCTTGGTATTAGAAGCCTCTGTGGTGGCTGACAACTCCCCGGAATCCTCCATTATTAGCTAAAAAGAAGCTGTTGGCCCGGAGCTCTGGGTGAAGACGTCCTCATGCCGCCATGTCCGGCTCCGCCCCCCCACATCTAAAATTTTAAGCAATTTTTTATTTTGTGGACGATTTTTTTTCCCCTCCTGGCTTTTGGGTGGGCACTGCGTTTTTTTTAAAGCACTTTTCTTAAGTACTTTTGCAGAGCGATTCTGCTTTTTCACTTTGCAAAATGCCCTAGATGTGAACAAGCCCTAAGGCCTCTTTCACAGTAGCACGATGCGTTTTGATGCAACGTTAAAGTCGCAACGCAAATTACAACGCAATGCCCCATAAAAGTCGCAATGCAACTTAATGCCCCGTTACGGTCGCATACAGTAGAGCATACATGCAATGAAAAGCATGTTTCCAAGTCATTACTGAGCATGTGCAAACAGTCTAACGCAGCTAATAACGTGTATAACGCACTGCATGCAGTACTTTCACTTAACGTGCAGCGTTAGTCACCAACGCAATGTGTGCACTGTGAACAGGACATTAATTTTTCATTGCAGTGAGTTATTCTGCTTGAAATGTTGTTTTAACGTGCGACTTTAATAATCGCACTGTGAAAGAGGCCTTAATGTTTCTATACATTTATTAAAAAATTGGATATTAGGAACAAGGTGAAGTTAGCAAAATTATTACATTTATGCCACAAACTTTCACATAATGTCAAATTTTCACATGATGAGAATCTTCATAAAATTATTATATTAGTCAGGCACATTATGCCTCATCGACTTCAGTACATTTTTATTTCTGTAAATATAACATTCTGCAAATATTCTGACCTTTGTGAAAAAATTATATCTGTGTAAAAATACTGGCAAAGTGAAAATGGCCATATTTGCTCATCTCTATCGCTTACCCATCCATCTGTTCTAGGATATCAGTGTTTGTGCCGGTGAAAGCAAAGATACCGGTAATTTGTTTGCTACTGCAAAGCAGACCCTGGCATTTTCTGCTTGTGTGGTGGTAATTGAAACAACCGCCATTTCCAGGTGTAAAATAAAGCTGCACTAGTCAGTGATTGATCTGATCCAGCAAGGGATGACGTATGGAAACCATGGAAACATTCTTCAAACATCTAGCTAGCTGGCCACTGGCTGTTCCCACCTTCCTAAGGGCCCATTCACTCTAGAAGCGCTTTTCTGAGCGTTTTGCGATTGTTTAGTGTTTTTTAAAATCGCTCCCATTCAGTTTAATTAAAATAGCGGTAACATATCCCACAGTTTTATTTTATATTTAAGTTTTTACTGATTCATTGTCTCTGCTCAATGGCACATGCATTGAAGTATGCCAAAACTAAAATCTATAAATATTGACCCTTTTTATCTCTTTCCTACTATCAAAAGCCGTTTTCTGCCAGAAGAGTGCTTTATGGTTGTAATTCCTTATCAGTGAGGGTTATGCTATAGTCTGACCCAGTCCTGACCCAGACAGACACTGTCACTTGCATACGTGATGTTTAACTTTTTCAGGCAGAGAAAGTAAAAAAGGAACACAGCCTAGTAATTTGTGTGCTTGGCACTGTACATACACATGTCTATCTCATCATGTCACCTCGGGCATCCTTTAAGGCCAGTTTCACACCAGCAACCAGCGTTTTGATTTTGGTGCGATTGGATGACCACATCGAACTGCAATACTAAAGAGAAGCGTCTTATACAACCGTACAGACATGTAAATTTTGACAGCAAACCAAACTATAAGTGAGTCTCTAGTCTCTAGCGCTCACTTCATAAGGACGAAATATGAAGAGCAAGGAAGTGTATTGAAAAAATACGCTTCTGCGCATGCCCACCGCAGATAATATCTGTGGCGCCATTGACTTACATGACTTCCAGTCAACGGCACATCACAGTGGAAGCTGACCCATAACGCGCTGATGCGTTTGCGTCAGATACAATACTTTATTACATTACACCACATCAGTTATGAAATGTCCCATAGACTTGAATTGCTTAAGTGTTACCCTGTGGTGAAATCGGGCAACGCAATGAAAATGCTCTAGTGTGAAAGGAGCATTAGTCAGAGAACTAGGGTTCAAAAACTAACGCACATCAGAATCAAATTCTTCAAATTAGCAAGATTCACCGAATCCAGCAATACACACCACACTTTAACACATTTAAGTAGGCAACCCCTGCTTTTCCAGAGCTGTAGCAATTTCTTTTCTGGCCAAAAATAATGTCTCTCTCAGAAAAAATTGGGGATATGCAGTATGTCGTCTGGAAAAAGAAGTCAATAATTCCTTCACGGCACCTGTGACACACTGGGGAGTCAATTCTTCTCATGCTGAAAAGTCTAAAGGTAGCCATACACTGGTCGATTTGCCATCAGATTCGACCAACAGATAGATCCCTCTCTGATCAAATCTGATCAGAGAGGAATCGTATGGCTACCTTTACTGCAAACAGATTGTGAACCAAATTCAGCCTGAAACCGTTCACAATCTGTTGTGGTGGTGGTGCTGCCGCCGCTCCCCTCCCCTCCCCCCCCCCCCCCCCCGCATACATTACCTGCTCCGCCGGCGTGACTGCCCCCGGTCACCGCTGCTCCGTCTCCGCTCTGGTCTCCAGGTCCGGCATGCTTTACTTCTTCCTCTCCGGCAGGAAGTTTAAACTGTAGAGCGCCCTCTACTGTTTAAACTTCCTGCCGGGCTAGAAGAAGTGAAGCATGCCAAGACCAGACCAGAGTGGAGACGGAGCAGCGGTGACCGGGGACAGTCGCGCCGGCGGAGCAGGTAATGTATGCGGGCTCTATTGCGGTGGTCGTCGGGCACTCGAGCACTCCCTACCCGCGGGCTATCGACGGTAATTTTCCGCACGGAGCGATCGACGGGATCGGACGAAATTGATCGAAATTCAGCGTGTAGCGGGAACGATGTGACAGCAAATTCGATCCCAGTGATCGAATCTGCTGTCGATCTGGCAGGAATTGGCCTAGTGTATGGCCAGCTTAACTCTGACAGCAGGTAACACCTACCTATGTGAGACTGGGATTTCCTCTCAGTGCTCTCCTCCAGTGCCAGAATGGCTTCAAACTATTTGTTTTTCACAATTCAGTATTTACTTTTTACAGGAACACAGACACTCAAGTTTGGTAGAAATCACATGTGAAAATAAACTTGAAATGAGACCTCCTGAACCTTTTGATTTTCATGCCCCAATCAAATGGTAATTGCTGAATCTACCCATTAAAGATTAAAATTGAGCATTACATGTCATAGTTGCAGAAATCTGAAGCTTTTTGTTTAAAGTGAACCTTAACTGTAATAAAAAAAAAGTTTCACTTACCTGTGGCTTCTACCAGCCCCCTGCAGCCGGCCTAGGCCTGCGCCGTCACTGAACGATCCTCCGGTCCCCCGCAGTGACCTACTTTCGTTCTGATGAGCAGCCCCGGCCCACGTGCCGCCTAACCATACGGAAAAATCTCGTCAGTCAGCCGTCCGGAAGAGGATGGCTGCTCGGGACTTGAGGATGACTTAGTGACAGCGCGGGCACAGGGCTGGTAGAAGCCCCAGGTAAGTTAAATCCGTTTTTTTTATTATAGTTAAGGTTCCCTTTAAACACAATTTGCACCACTGTTATGACCCTCAATCTAATCCGACACATTATTGCATTCCAGCGGATCTGGAGGTGTGTTTAGCTTCCAAGGGCAACAATGGTTGATTTGCATATATCAGCAGTGATGCACTGGGAAACATCTTGGAGCTCATTCCGACCTGAATTATCGCAAATACTTTCTGTTTTAAGAAAGCAAATTTTTGTTTTCCATAGCATTTTAGTAAGGGGCTTTTTAGACCATTGTAGCCCCTTACACACTCCTAGGAGTTCTGGTTCACCATGAGCTTGCTGGTTAGTCTGTACCTCTGGGTGTTTCAAGTCCTACCCCATAGAGCCACATTAATCCATGCCTTGCATTGATGAGCACCAATAACAAATCAATAGGTTATATACAGGTAGAAAAAACAAAGTTTTATAAAAGTAATGCATTTTAATATATACTTTATAAAGTTGCCTGCATACAGTGTTTTACTTCAGCTAACATCTGGAAATATGCCTGAAGAAGGGGACTAGTTCACTGAAAGTTTGCATAATTTAACTTTATCAGTTAGCCATAACAAGGTATCACTTTTACAAAACTTTGTTTTTTCTACCTACATGACCTGTTTGGCTAATTGGCTTCCCCCTAAATTGGCCCTGACTACGATATATACACTATATATAAGTTAACGATACATATACCCATATGACTATAGTTGGCATTAGACTGTGAGCCTGTGATAACACATAGTAAACCCTTCCTATAAATCATTATGAGGAGTGCTAAGCCACATTATAAAAACATTATACTGTATATGTACAGCCTGAGTCTTTACAAGAATATTGACTCGGAAACCTAGAAAAGTTGCAACAATTGACACCGACCAAACCTAAGAATTACAGATTAATTAGCACATTACTAGCCCCTTTACCTTATCACTGCTTACACTACTCTGGCCTCCTTTGGTGTGCTAATCAGCAGTGCTCATTTAGGTTTTAAAACCATCCATCTCTTACTTCCGGGAATAATTATACTCCAGGAGCACTTTAACACAAAATTACATTCTATATCAAGTTGCATACATTTTAAAAAAAGTTGTGCGCTAATTTAGGAGCAAACCTAATTCATATAGTGAAATATCAGCAACCCCTTACCCCTCCCTACTCTCACATAAAAAAAACCAAAAGTTTGCTTTCCTAAAACAGAAAGAATTTGCGATAATTCAGGTTAGAGTGAGCTCGAGATGTCTCCCAGGCACCACTGCTGAATATATGCAAATTAACCATTGTACCCTTAGAAGCTAAACACACCTCCAGAACCGCTGGAATGCAATGATGTGTCAGCTTGTTAATGTGTACAGAGCCATAATAATCCAACATGCATACAGGCTGTTTCGGATTGTTTGATCCTCATCAGTGCATGGCATGGATTAATTTGGCTCTATGGAGTAGGGCTTGTAAATCCGAGAGGCACAGACTAACCAGCAAGCTCATGGTGACCCAGAACTCATTGGGGTGTGTAAGGGACTACAATGGTCCTAAAAGCCCCCTTAATAAGATGTTAAGAAAAACAAAAGTTTGCTTTCCTAAAACAGAAAGAATTTGCGATAATTCAGGTTGGAGTGAGCTTGAGATGTCTACCAGGGCACCACTGCTGAATATATGCAAATTAACCATTGTACCCTTAGAAGCTAAACACACCTCCAGAACCGCTGGAATGCAATGATGTGTCAGCTTGTTAATGTGTACAGAGCCATAATAATCCAACATGCATACAGGCTGTTTTACTCTCACATAGAACCCTCCTCTGGTGGTGTCTAACCCTAAGACAATCCTGGTGGTGCCTAACCCTAAGACAATCCTGGTGGTGCCTAACCCTAAGTCTCTCCTGGTGGTGCCTAACCCAAAGACCCCCCTGGTGGTGTGTAACCCTAAACCCCCCTGGTGATGCCTAACCCTAAACCCCCTGGTGGTGCCTAACTCTAAGACCCCCCCTGGTGGTGCCTAACCCTAAGTCCTTCCCCCAGTAGTGCCTAACCCTAAGACCTCCTGGTGGTGCCTAGCCCTAAGACCTCCCCTGGTGGTGCCTAACCCTAAGTCCCCCCTGGTGGTGCATAACCCTAACACCCCCTGGTGGTGCCTAACCCTAACACCCTCTGGTGGTGCCTAACCCTAAGACCCCCCCCCCCCCCCCGATGGTGCCTAACGCTAAGACCCCCTTACATATGAAATTAAATGCTAAATAGAAAAATGTAATATTACATTCCTATCATGTACGAATCTTCAAGATTGTTGATGCCACACCAACATGCTACATGTTGTCAAGATGATCACATTACACTGACCCTTGTAGTATGTTATGCTTGGCAGAATGCTTTACAATCTCCAGTTAATATTAACTAAGCCAATCACATTCATTAAGGTATGAACTCTATGCTATTTTGGGAACTACTGATTTGTGAACAAGATGTGGGAATCATGCTTAGGCTGGCTTATAACTGCTGCTATGCTAAATTAAATGCCTACAATTATGTTATGTAATTACCTTTACTGTAGAATCAGTCGTGCGTATCCTACATTAACTTTGGTTAACTACAGAGTTTAATGAGTCTTCATTTCCTATCACAATTGAGCTGTTACTCTGCCCCTAAATTGTCAGGAAACTAGCTGCAGAATGTGCTGAGCCTTGTTTAAAAATGTCTTTCAAAATGTTTTGACTACAGGTAGCCATACATCTAGTGACGATGGGCAAATCTCTCTCTGATCGAATCTAATTAGAGAGAGACCTGGCGGCTGCCCATAAACCGCAGGCCGATTCCTGAACAATTTTATGCTGAAATCGAACAGGTATCGGCAGAGCCAGAACAAGATTCTCCAGCACCCAAGGCTGAGACACCAAAGCAAAGTGCGCTACCCCATCCCTCCCACCCCAGCCATCACACACTGATTGCTATTAGACTTAAAGAGAATCTGTACTCTGAAATTCTTACAATAAAAAGCATACCATTCTATTCATTATGTGCTCCTGGTCCCCTCTGTGCTGTTTCTGCCATTCTCTGCTGCAAACCTGGCTTGTAATTGCCAGTTTTAGGCAGTGTTTACAAACAAACTAACCAGCTTCTAATAGGCTCAGCTAAGCAGAGTGTGTTAGTCACACAGAGCCTGCAGGGGGTGTGTACAGCTTCTAGCTAATCACAAGCAGCCCTGCACATTCCAGTCTGACTGCCTCAGCCTGACTGTGCCGACTATAGAGAGAAGATTAGATCATATAACAGAGATAACACAGCTACTGTGCAATTAGGAAAAGCTGCAGTAAGCCAGACCACATTAGAAAAGGCATAGGAACTTATAGCATAGAAGAAATAAAGATAAACAATTTGTTACAGAGTCTCTTTAAGCTGGCCATATGCACAAAATGGAGACGGCACACAAATGGCTTCAGTAGAAAAACTGTATTAAAGCATGTAGAGGCACACACACACAGTGTGTGCCTCTACATGCTTTAATACAGTTTTTCTACTAAAGCCATTTGTGTGCCGTCTCCATTTTGTGCATTGACTACGACTGTGCAGGGGTGGTGTACCTGCAGGAGGTGGGCACCGGCACGGAGGTCTGTCTACCGGACCTGGAAAGGTGTGTGACGGGAGAACCTTTTGAAAATTAAGCTGGCCATACACTAGGCCGATTCCCCGCCGATCGACAGCAGATTCGATCACTGGGATCAAATCTGCTGTCACATTGTTCACGCTACACGCTAAATTTCGATCTATTTCGTCCCGAAATAGATCGATCCCGTCGATCGCTCCGTGCGGGAAATTACCGTCAATCGCCCGCGGGTAGGGAGCGCGTCGCTAACGGCGTTCGAGTGCCCGACGACCGACACAATACAGCTGCAATACATTACCTGCTCCGCCGGCGTGACTCCCCAGGTCTCCGCTGTCTTCTCCGCTCTGGTCTGGTCTCCGGGTCCGACATGCTTCACTTCGTCCTGTCCCGGCAGGAAGTTTAAACAGTAGAGGGTGCTCTACTGTTTAAACTTCCCCCAGACAGGAAGAAGTGAAGCATGCCGGACCCGGAGACCAGACCAGAGCGGAGAAGACAGCGGAGACCTGGGGAGTCGCGCCGGCGGAGCAGGTAATGTATGCGGCGGGGGGGGGGGGGAGCGGCGGCAGCACCACCACCACAGATTGTGAACAGTTTCATGCTGAAATCGATTCACAATCTGTTTACAGTAAAGGCAGCCATACGATCCCTCTCTGATTAGATTCGATCAGAAAGGGATCTATCTGTTGGTCGAATCTGATGGCAAATCGACCAGTGTATGGCTACCTTAAGGCCCTGTTTACACTTAATCAGTTAGTACACGTTTTTTTTTCTTCCCCATAGCAGTGCATTGTGAAAAATATTTCAGTTAAAACACGTTAAGTGTGCCATAGGAAAACATGGGAGAAAATCAGTTGTCCTTTCAGTTATAACTGAGAGCAACTGATTAAGTGGAAACGGGGCCTAAGAGGCACCTCAATGCTCCCCTCCCCCATTCCATAATCTCTCGTTATCTGGGTTGCAGTCACTACCATGTATCCCATTTGCTTCAAACACAATAGGGGAATAATAGCTGAGTGAGTTGTGCTCCCCCTCCTACACTGCGCCCTGAGGCTGGAGCCTCTCTCACCTCTGCCTCGGCTCAGCCCTGGGTATCAGCCTTGTGACACTGCATCTGACCGCCTCGCCAGCCCAAAACTGCCCCCCTAATGTCAAATGTGCCCCCCCCCCCCCCCCCGCTCAGTGCACTATTCTATACATGTGACCAATTTCGGCCCAAAATTGGTCGCATCGTCGATCAGCATGCTCTTGGCGGCACTGTTTTTCATCTGATTTCGATAATAATTATTGAATCGGGTGGACATACGGCCTCCAAGATGACAGATGTGTGGCCGCCTTACTTCCTACTCCTTGTGAGTAAATTGTTCCTCTGCTCTTCTTATCTTCCCTTTTTTTTTGTCAGCAATTCAGCAAACTCCAAGGATTGTTAAGTTCTTAATAAAAAGAATATCAGTGATTTGTGATTATTTTAAAACAATGCTAGAATTAGTAACACATTACAATCTAAAATTGTAGGATAGAATTTGCTATACTATTCTTTAATATAAGTTGACCATAATTTTTGACCTTCTTAAAGGAATACTGTAGGGGGGTCGGAGGAAAATGAGTTGAACTTACCCGGGGCTTCTAATGGTCCCCTGCAGATGTCCTGTGCCCGCGCAGCCGCTCACCGATGCTCCGGCCCCGCCTCCGGTATACTTCTGGAATTTCAGACTCTAAAGTCTGAAATCTACTGCGCCTACGTTGCCGTGTCCTCGCTCCAGCTGATGTCAACAGGAGAGTACTGCCCAGGCACAGACCATACTGGGCATGCGCAGTACACTACTGGTGACATCAGCAGGAGCGAGGACACGGCAATGCTGGCGCAGTGCTTTTCAGACTTTAAAGTCTGAAATTCAAGAAGTATACCGGGGGCGGGACCGAAGCATCGGTGAGTGGCTGCGCGGGCACAGGATGCCTGCGGAGGACCATTAGAAGCCCCGGGTAAGTTCAACTCATATTCCTCCGACCCCCCTACAGTATTCCTTTAAATTGGAATATTTTAATGACTCAAGTATAAGTCTACCTAGCAAAGCACTTCTCTTGTTTCCTACCCCTAACCCAGGTAATCAGTGTAGTCAGAATCTGTCATCACCCCGTACCACCACCACCACCACCACCACCAATGTGGGTAACAATGCGCCTAAAATCTGTCATTGCCCCCACCCCCCATCAGATAGCGGTCAGTATGTGTGTGCCCCCCCTTCTCTATTCATTGGCCAGTATCTGTGTGTCCACTCCCCCCCTTATCAGTGTGGCCAGTATCTGTTCCCGCCCCCCTTCATTGCAGCCACCATGGTTTAAGACATCCCCTCCCACTCTCACCCCAAGGTGGCTCGCCTCTCTCTCCTCTCCCCCTTCATGTATGTAGTTAATGCAGAGTGCTGCAGCAGAAGCCAAGCCACATACCAAGTCCAACACCAGGTGCCGTGTCCCCATCTCCCTCACTTGCACTGATCAGCGTAGATCAGCATCGCTCGATAGATCAGCGTAGATCAGCAGCCAATGTTATGTGACATGATATCAGGAGCTGGAGGGATTCTGATTTACACTGGCCAGCGCAAGTGCAGTGGGGGTATGGGTGGGAGAGGATATATAAAAAAAGCATGCTGGCCACTGCAGCACAGGGCGAGAGAGAGAGAGAGAGAGAGAGAGAGAGAGAGAGAGAGAGGGAGAGAGAGAGGTGTCCCCCCTTCATCCCCGATCCCAGCTATGAGACAGGGAATTTGGGTCTTACTCGCTTACAAGTCGACCCTTATACTTCTATTTAGTGAGTCTGACCTTAATGTCTTGACTTATAGTCGAGGATATGCGATACTTTTTGTAATCAGATGTTACAAATCTAAACCACCCTTATCTGAAAAAAAAACCCTTTGCTATAGTATACAGCATGCTGTAGGTAGTAAAATCTATGGATATAACGCCAAGCTTCTATATTGCCCTTGGATGAATTTATACATGTTACTTTGATTACTTAGCTGTCTATATCCGTACCTGTTCTGAAACTTCAACGTCCTTCTTGTAATTTGTGCCCAAAACGGTGTTCCATATTTCAAATGATGCTTCGCAGATGGTTTATACAGAGGAAGCAGTATACTAGCTTATCATATATTTATTTCCCTTTTTTGTGTGTTGCAGAGTTGGGTTGCTTCAGCTGCTGCTGTTGCTTTTTTAGTTTTAATTTCCCCATTGAGGCACAGTTCCTGATATGCATTTACTGTAACAGATCGAAAGAAAAAAAATTGTAAAAAACAAACAAAAAGAAAAACACAGCAGCCTTCATAAAACAAAAAACAATATACATTATATACTCGAATACAAGTTGACCTCGTGTATAAGTGGACTCCAATATTCAACCCTTTTAAGCTGGAATTTTTTATTGACTCAAGTATAAGTCTACTCAGCAAAGTTATTGGCCGCACTTGGGGCCCGGGAGGGTTTAATGACTGCACTGCATACAGTATTGCAGCCATTAACCCCTCCTGTCCCTTAAGTACAGCCAATACCTCCTTCAGGCCACCAAGTGTTGCAATTATTCACTCCTTTTTATGCAGCCCAGTATTTCCCCCCTGCCCCTTTCCTTGTTAATTGTTGTGGCCAGGACTTTCAGACCTGTGTATTCTTGGCATTTCTTTTCCTCAAAGTGTCACTTACCACTGGGTAAATTGCTGCAAATGGGAATGTCACTAATAGTACACACATTACTCAGTGTGCTCAGTGTTGCCTTAAAGGGGAACTTCAGCTTAACAAAGTTACACTAGTTATGTTAATTAAAATAGGTAATATAATCTCTTACCCACCCTATTTTAAAAGAACCAGAAAATGTTTGTGATTTCATGGGGGCATCTATCTTTTGGGTTGAAAGGAGGTGACAGGGTGCATGAAACATAGTTCCAACTGTCCTGTGTCCTGATCACCGCTCCCAGCTGACTGCGCTAGGCTTCAAATCTCGAATTCAAAATTTAAAAAACAAATTTGCGCCAACTTCTGGAAATCAGAAGTTTGCCTTCTTAAAACAGAAGGTATTTTCAATTAATCAGGTTGGAGTGAACTCTGAGGCATCCCTCAGTGCATCACTGCTGAATATGCAAATCAACTATTTGTTGTCCCTGATAGCTAAACACACCTCCAGATCTGCTGGAATGCAATGATGTGTCAGCTTGGTAATTGTACAGAGCCACAATAATCCAACATGCATACAGACTGTTTCAGTTTGGTTGATGCATGGCATCGATTAATAAGGCTCTATGGCAGAGGTGCCCACACTTTTTCGGCTTGTGAGCTACTGTTAAAAATTAGCAAGTCAAAGTGATCTACCTATGTACTATTTTAGGAGCACACTTGTATATACAGAATGGAAAATATAGTGGGGTCGGGATCTACCATGAAGCCCTTCGCGATCTACCGGTAGATCGCGATCTACCTAATGGGCACCCCTGCTCTATGGCGTAGGACTGGAAACACCCAGAGAAGACGGAAAGAGACCAAAAAGCCTCTTTTGGACCCTTACACGCTCCTAGGAGTTCTGGTTCACCATGAGTTTGCTGGGCAATCTGTTACGTTGGTAGTTGGAAAAAGCCATTATTTCCCACAATGCAATGAGGTCCAATTGTCAGGACCATGGTCATGTTGTCACACTGTGGGAGGGGTTTCACCACAATATCAGCAACACAGACCTCCCCCCAAATGATCTATTGGAGAAAAGGTAAAGATTTCTCATGGTAAAGGGGGTATCAGCTACTGATTGGAATGAAGTTCAATCCTGGGTTACAGTTCCTCTTGGTCATGACATCACTCTGTGGGAGGGATATCGCCACAATATCAGCAATACAGATGTCCCTGATGATCTATTCGAGAAAAGGAAAAGATTTATCGTGGGAAAGGGTGCATTGGCTAGTGATTGGGATAAAGTTCAATACTTGGTTAAAGTTCCTCTTTAGTGACTGACCACTTCCTGCTCACACCAAGTCAACTAAAAATAACAACTCTTTAGACATGTGAATATGAAAACTCCCATTCTCCCATTCTGGCCCTTCCTAGATTAGCAGGAAGTTGCTTAGCATTTTTTGTAGGCACTTGTATTGTTAGGCCGAGTGCACACATAGCAGAAACGCTAGCGTAGCGGGAAACGATGCGTTTTATGCAGCAATGTTAGTCTATGGGACGCACTGCATTTGTACAGTATGCGTTTCGCAAACGCTGGTAGTGTTGCATAATATGCAGGCTGGCTGCCAAAATGCACATAATGAAAGTTTATAGTAACACATATGCATTGCATTTTTAATGCGTCTTTTAATGCGTTTTTAATTAAAACTTAAAGGGGTACTATGGCGAAAAAAAAATTACATTTAAAATATGTGCAAACATAGACAAAGAAGTACGTTTATTCCAGAGTAAAATGAGCCATAAATTACTTCTCTCCTATGTTGCTGTCACTTACAGTAGGTAGTAGAAATCTGACAGAAGCGACAGGTTTTTGACTAGTCCATCTCTTCTTAGGGGATTCTCAGGAAGGCTTTTATTCTTTATAAAGATATTCCCTAAAAAGCATTTAAACAATGATGCTGGCCAGCTTCCTTGCTCGCTACACAGTTTTTTGGCAGTTGGACAGAGCAACTGCCATTCACTAAGTGCTTTTGAAAATAAATAAATCCCTGAGAACCCCTATGAAGAGATGGACTAGTCCAAAGCCTGTCGCTTCTGTCAGATTTCTACTACCTACTGTAAGTGACAGCAACATAGGAGAAAATAAATTTATGGCTCATTTTACTCTGGAAGAAACCTACGTCTTATTTGTATGTTTGCACATATTTTACATTTTACAATTTTTTGCCATAGTGCCCCTTTAAAGATTTCTGATGTTTTTCTGCTTCCTGTTGCCTTTTTAGTGATTTCACAAATGTAAAAAAAATGCATATGCGTTTTACATTAGCAAACCGCCAACGCATTAAAACGCACGCAAAACGCATGAAAAACGCATCTGCGTAAAAAAAAACTATAGACACAAAGTGCACCAAAAACGCAGTAAAACGCAATAGAAAATCACAAAGCACCATCCTAACACGCTACTTTTTCACACTACATCATATGTAAATCCAGCCTAAGTAATACTATTATTTGTGCAGCATCCGCTGTACTGCTTGTCTAATGGCTGTGAGTAGCAGAGGACTCTGTGAACTGTGCACCCTCATCCACTGAGTCACTCAGCAATGCAGAAGGGGCAGAGCTGCTTTGAAAAAGGTTGTAGCTTAGCCCTTATGCTTTCTATGGCGCTTGGAAAGTCACAGACATTATTGGCTATCATTTCTCCATTGAAAACAACTGTGTACTCTTCTCAGCGATCATGCAGTGCTTTCATCGGCTGTGTTTTTATTCGGTGGAATCCGAGCCCAAAACGGCACATTTACATTTAGCTTTCAAAATTTGCTTTGGTAACACATGAGATATTTTACCTGCATAGTCTTTGTTGTAACAGCAAAAACTCTTAAAGAGAACCTGTACTGAGTAAAATTTTTAAAATAAACACATGAGGTAATTTCAAATGAACATTACATAGTTACCTTGCCATCAGTTCCTCTCAGAAGCTCACCATTTTCTTCTGACAATAATCCCTTCCAGTTCTGACAACATTTTGTCAGAACTGAAATATATCAGTTGCTGTCGGTTATATATCAGTTGCTGTCAGTTATAGCTGAGAGGAGAACTGATGTGTCCATGTTTCCCTATGGCTCAAGTGGGCGATGTTACAGTTTAACTGTGTGCTGACCAGAAAGCTGTTATGGTGTAATGGCTATTTTCAAAATGGAGGACGGAGAAATCCATTGATCACAGTGGATAAACAGGATGCAGGAGAGGAAAAATAGATTGAGGAGTAGACTACATGGGAGGTAAGTATGATGCGTGAATGTTTATTTTCAGTTCAGGTTTTCTTTAAAGAGGAACTGCAGTGAAAATAACATAATGAAAAAAAGTGCTTAATTTTTACAATAATTATTAAAAAAAAAAAAAGAAATATATGATTTTTGTCCGTTTTTGCCCACTGTAAAATCTTTCCTCTCACTGATTTACATTCTGAAATTTATCACATGGTGACATCTTTACAGCTGGCAGGTGATGTCTGTGGAAGGAGATGCTGCTTTTTTGGCAGCTGGAAACAGCTGTTATTTCCCACAATGCAACAAGGCAAGGCTCCCACAGTGTGCTGTCAGTACCTAGATGCTGACATCACACTGTGGGAGGGGTTTCACCACAATATCATCCATACAGAGCCCCCCGATGATCCGTTTGAGAAAAGGGAAAGATTTCTCAAGGGGAAAAGAGGTATCAACTACTGATTGGGATGAAGTTCAGTCCTTGGTTACAGTTCCTCTACAGCACACCTGTATCAAAAAGTGTTTAACAGGGTCCAGATGCAGCTCACTGAAACCTATGCCCTGTACGGAGCTTTTTATCCCTGTCAGGTTGTATATTTCAATCTCCCGTAGCCGCGTGCCCCGATTGCTATTTCATTGGCTCCTGACCCTGTGATCGCTGTGAGCCAATCACAGTGATCACAGCCAAAAACTGAAGAAAATGGCTCTTGCCTTTAAGGGGTCAGAGCTGCACCGGCCCGAAAAGGTTAAAGGACAGCTATCGAGAATAATTCGGGAAGGTGCAGTCGACCAGTTGGTCATATAATTTTCACCGTGGGGACAGCATTGGACCGAGGGGACTGTGAATATCAAAAGTCTTCTCTCTCCATGGGTGAGTATATAGCTTTTTTTTCAGGTTCACTACAGTATTACTATATCTGTGCTTAGATTTGGAACTTTCCAGATCCTGCAAATTTTGCTGTTTTCGGCTGAACCAAACTGAGGCATATTCCATTAAAGGGAACCTAAACTGCAAAGGATATGGATTTTTCCTTTCAAAACAATACCAGTTGTCTGGCTCTCCTGCTGATCCTGTGTCTCTAATACTTTTAGCCACAGCCCCTCAACAAGCATGCAGACCAGGTGCTCTGACTGAAGTCAGACTGGATTCACTATTTTTTCCCCTGTCAAATATATATAAAAGACCCGCCATGGCTGTTAGCTGTGTAGATGTAACAGAATTCCTGTCTTCCTTTTTCTGGAGTGCTATATTTACTATTTTAATATCTCTGTCTTTAAGAATAATTCCGTTTATTTATTTTTTGTTTAATGATTTAAAATTAATTGATAGTTGCTGTCCACCTTTTAGTAAAAATTGTATCACTCTAGTCAGGAAGGGGTTGGCATCTCTCCAAGAGTGTCAGATATAGAAATAAATAGTTTTGTTTTTTTAGCGTACCATGACAGGCTCTGGTCTGAATGATGAAAGACTGCTGGAGCGTTGCAGGGTTACATACTTACCTGTTCTGGTATATTCCTTCCAAGCAGGTGGGCTCTCTGCCTTCCTTCAAGTTAGGCCTGAGCTCTTGCCGTGCCTACATGTGTTGCCAAAGCCAGCCCCAGGCTCAGCAGCCACAGCCTTATTGGTCCATTTTGTAGTTAGTTCCCACCGTATGTTTCTTCAGTCCACTTGTTAATTAATGGTAGCTTTTATACTAACCTTAAAGAGGAACTCCAGTGAAAATAATTTAATAAAAAAAGTGCTTCATTTTTACAATAATTATGTATAAATGATTTAGTCAGTGTTTGCCCATTGTAAAATATTTTAAATCCCTGATTTACATTCTGACATTTATTACATGGTGACATTTTTACTGTTGGCAGGTGATATAGCTGCTGCATGCTTTTATGGCAGTTGGAAACAGCTGTAAACAGCTAATTCCCACAATGCAGCAAGGTTCACAGACAGTAAACTGCCAGGAGTACGTACTCAGATTTTTTTTATGTGGGAGGGGTTTCACCACAATACCAGTCATAAAGCGCCCCCTGATGGTCTGTTTGTGAAAAGGAATAGATTTCTCATGTAAAAGGGGATATCAGCTACTGATTGGGATAAAGTTCAATTCTTGGTCGGAGTTTCTCTTTAAAGGGAACCTGAAGTGGGGGTGGTATATGAAGGATGCCATATGTATTTCCTTTTATTAAACAATACCAGTTGCCTGGCAGTCCTGCTGATCTCTGAGTAGGGTCTGACTCACACACCAGCCTCCCATGTGAAAGAGGCCCTAAAATGTATGTATTACTGTATTTTCGGAAAAGTCCCTGCGTCTTATGGTCCGAAAGCTACAACTGCTGCATATGCCATAGTCAGCAGCTGAGCCGCTGAAGGTCCGCCCACTCTAACCTCTTCACCAAGCGCCGGGAACATCAGGAAACTGCTGTTATCTTACACTATGGAGCTGAGCTGGGCTGTGGAGCAGGACTGGAACACTGCTTGGAGCACAGATGGTGCATCGCTGGTGCAGTATCGGTGGTCGGCAGACAGGCAAATGACATCAGCATCTGTGTCTGTGCTGTTCTGCGTGCGAACCCTCATTGCGGTCTGTGAGTAAGCGAGCTCAGCATAGAGAGGTCCGGGCTAGATAGGAGTGCTCTGAGACCGGCCAGTGTATGGTGGTGTCACTTACATCTTGGACAGCATTCGGTCTTCACCTCGGGGCTGCAGGCAGAGTGACAGCACAGCGCCGGGAAACTTTCCTCTGCTGCTAACTGAAAGTTACAGAAAGGAGAGCGGCAGCTGTCTGGGGACAACAGGCGATCTTAGACAGCTCATCTTCCATCCACATGGTAGGAGACACTGACAACACATGACCACCCAACAGCTACAGCGGAAACTCCAGCGGCAGAGCGAGAGCTGAACACAGCAATTGGGAATCTGCAGCACCGCGTTCCCGGACATTCATATCACGGCAGTCTGTGAACTAGAGGAGCTGGGCTCTCGTTTTGTGAACTTCAGTTTGATATACCAACAGTCCCTTGGAGCTGGCATAACCCCATGTATGATTTACTGTATGCTGGATTTTTTTCAATATTGTGCTTTTTTTTTTTTTTTTTTTTTTACAGTGGATGAACATTCAATTGCACAGCTATCAGTGACAAAATATTGCACTTAGCGCCAGGAATGTTACTATGTTTTCTATACCCTTCAGTAGCAGTGCTCTGCTAATAAATGTAAGCTCTACTGCGGATCATAAGCCCTGCTGCTGATTCCAACGCCTGATGCTGATGTTAAGCCTCCTCAATTCACTAAACTTAACTCCTGTCTTTAATACCTCTTCTGAGCTGTTTTACAGTTATCACAATTATATCACCATGGTGATAACTGTAAAACAGCTCAGAAGAGTTATTAAAGACAGGAGTTAGGCTTAGTGAATTGAGGCCAATCTTGCCAGTAATGTCCTGTGAGTCTGCATGCCTGCTAGTTAAAACTGCTGCCTGGCCTGTTACCAAGCTTTTCAGAGTGGGGCAGGGAATACTGTAACTTGGAGAAGCTCCACAAGATGCTCCTGCACCATGGTTGCACCAGCTTTAGTATATATATTTTTTCCTGGTTTTTGTCCTTTAAATCTAGGTGCGTCTTATGGTCCGAAAAATACGGTACATATTACATTCACATACCTCTGTGTCCTCTCGCCGCCACTCTCTGCCCCCTGGGTGTCCGCAGTAACCCCCAAAAATTCCGACCAGCAGCTTGTCACTTTTCACAAGCAGGGAGGGGCACACCAGCATTACTCCCACTTCGGTGTCAGGAACGTCTGCCTCAGCTGTCTCCCTAGGCTCTCATTTTATCGCAAATGACCCGGAAGTGTTTCCAATTTTGTGTTTGCAGTGTCGTGCCCATTTCGGGCTCCAAAGCAAAATTTTCTGGCAGCCGTGGAAGATGAATGGGGCCACAGAAAACGGCCCATGTTCACCAAGAGGGGACATGGTGTCAGTTGTATGTTTTGTTTTATGCTAACATTACAGCTCAGGTTCTCTTTAAGAAGCTTGAGATGTTTCTTTGTAGATGCTCCCTTTTTAACATTACTTGCAAGACGAGACACAGAACATTTATAGTGTGCTTTTCTCCTGGTGGACTCAAAGCACCAGAGCTGCAGCCGCTAGGGCGTGCTCTATCGGCAGTAGCAGTGTTAGGGAGTCTTGCCCAAGGTCTCCTTACTGAATAGGTGATGGCTTAGCAGCTGATGAAATTAGCGGTCCACCGGTGGACGACACACTGAATGCACAATAGAGGGCTAAGCTTGCTGAAGAAAGTTAAATGAAATCCGTGCAGTGTATTTAGTTGCCCACTGAGGATTTTAAATTATTCAGAAAAGATGTAATTTGATTATAGAGCACTGTCCTACAGATCTAAAAAGGTTGGCACCACCAACAGTATTAAAGCTCAAGCTGCATATAGTCACAAATGAAGTCACATACATAAAGGCACTACAGGTAGTCCCCGACTTACGAACGCCCGACTTATGAACAACCCGCCGATACGAACGGCATGGATACTCTGTTTCCATGGGAACAAGCCAAAACAATTTTTTTCAAATACGACTTGTAGTTTTTGAGAAAATCAATTTATAAGAAAACAAAGAAAGAATGGCTTTTAAACTTGTATAAAGAGGTACAAAGGGCAGAGGTGACACAGAGGGGGACACTGGAGGCACAGGGGGGCACAGAGGAGGTACAGGGGACAGAGATGGTACAATGTTCCAACTTAAGAACAGATTCAGGTTAAGAAAGAACCTACAGTCCCTATCTCGTCCGTTAACCGAGGACTACCTGTATATACCCCTTCCCCAACTCCTATAGAACCTCAACCGACCAATCACAGGGAGAGGAGTAGGAGGAGCAACACAGTGACCAGGTGGGTTTACAGCCAAGGAGCGGCCGCTGTGATTGTGCTGTAGGCTACAGGTGAGCGGCCTATTTGCATTTGTTAACTTTGCAGTCTTCTTCTGAGTCCGTGTTGTGTTGCTCCTCTGACTCCTCTTATGTTTTTTCTTTTTTTGTACCAATAAATGTTTTGAGCTTTAATACTGTTGGTGGTGCCGACATTTTTTGGATCTGTTGGACATTTGGCCCTATCGATACTGTAGTGCAGGTTTAGGCACACAGCTTCTTTTTACTCTTAAAGAGGAACTCCAGTGAAAATAATGTAATAAAAAAAGTGCTTCATTTTTACCATAATTATGTAAGAATGATTTAGTCAGTGTTTGCCCATTGTAAAATCTTTCCTCTCCCAGATTCACATTCTGACTTATATTACATGGTGACATTGTTACTGTGGGCAGGTTATGTAGCTGCTTCTAGCTGTTCTGGCTGTTACAGACAGCTGTAAACAGACATTTCCTGTCTGCGAACATTGTTACATTGTGGCAGTTTGCCCAGAGTACCGCGGTACCCAGAGCTTCTTGTGGGAGGGGTTTCACCACAATATCAGTCATACAGCGCCCCCTGATGGTCTGTTTGTGAAAATCATTATATTTCTCATGTAAAAGGGGGTATCAGCTACTGATTGGGATAAAGTTCAATTCTTGGTTGCAGTTTCTCTTTAAGTGCTCTACCAGTTTACAGTTTTTGATTGTAGAGCACCGTGTAATACATGCTTTAAAAATAAGATTAATGAGAATCTGATGCCGTCCCTGTTCCAACACACTGGAGAACAGGAAAGGATGACAAAAAGGGTCACTCGATGATCTCTGTATAGGCTGTGGAATGACTAGGCAAGCAAGTTGCCTTATCTCTGTGGAACCAGGTGGAAATTTCCCATTCAGTAGTTTAATTTTTTTTCTCCCTCCTTTGGCGCACTGAGTTTATCCGAGAAAAAATTCCAGTTGGTCAAAAAAAGTGTAAGATCAGCGATGTGCACGTCAGACAGCTTCTAAGGGAAAAACTATCTGTTGTTATATATTTCACCCTGTTACACACCTCGTTCATCTTATTGCTCTTTCCCGTCACAGCGAATGATTTGCTGCAATTTTGTTTGGGGTAAAATGTTCTGAAGAGGGAATCAGAACATAACTCTGTGGAACAGCCTGTTACCCAAACTCTGTATATAAAACAAAAAACATATTCAATGTGTCAAAGGTAACTAATGCATATTTGTTTTATAAACTTTTGTTAGCTGTAGTTTTTGTAAGTGAATTTAGTGAAAGAAACATGATAGCTATGAGGTAGATAGATACATTATTATTATTATTTAGAATTTATATATCGCTGACATCTTCTGCAGCGCTTTACTTAGCTCACAATCTAATCCCTGTCTTTCGTAGTCTACGACCAATATTTTTAGGGGGAAGCCAATTAGCTTATCTGTATGTTTTGTGGCTGTGGGAAGAAACCAGAGTACACAGAGGTAACCCACGGAGACACGGGGAGAACATACAAACTTCTTGCAAATAGTGTCCTGGCTGGGACTCGAACCGGAGACCCAGCACTGCAAACTAAGAGTGCTATCCACTACGTCACCGTGCTGCCCATATGGATAGACATACAGACAGACAGATTTATACACAAATATCATATATGCCTAAACTTCAGGAGCATAACTTCAATGTGGCGGTCCCCTTAGCAAGATTCTGCCAGCCTCGGCCACCCACCAGGGGTCGACAGAGCGGGAGCTAGGGGGGGGTCCTGTACAAAGCAGCAGAGGATTATTATACATTATCTACCACCTATGCCAATACAGGTCCTCTTAACTTCTTTTTCAGTTTACAGATGCTTTTCAGCCAGTCAATCACATGTGGCTGCGAGATCGTTGTCATATGACTGAAGCCGCAAGGTGATTGGCTGGCTGCAGGGCCGTATTTCTGGATAGGCCACAAAGGCCCGGGCTTTAAGCGGCTGAAGCTCAAGTGGGCACCTGAACATGAAAGAGGGGTGGCTACATATGAAAGAGGAGGCTGAAAATGGGGGAACAACACATGACAAAGGGAAGCTGATGCCCAAGGGGGTTCTTCATGAAAGAAAGGGGCTACAGCACATGGATGATACACACAGAATAGGGGGCTGTACATGGAATTGGAGGGGTGCTGCTGCACATGAAAGAGGAGCCACAACGTATTGTGCCTAGGGGCACAAAAAGTATAATTCCCTCCTTTGCTGGTTGCACTACACAAAAGAGGAAGTGAAGAGGAACCTATATTGCCACCGGGAGAAGGTAATGTATAACGCTCTGCTCATACCTCTCAACTTTTTGACAAGAGAAAGAGGGACACTTAAGCCATGCCCCTGCCACACCCCTGATCACGCCCCTATCACACTCCTAGTCACGTATACCATAAAGATTTCATAAGAAAAATATGTTGTTATATAATTCAAACCACACTGGTCCTTTCTATCCTGGTTAATTTTCCTTCATATTAACCACTTCCCGACCGCTGTATATACAATTGGCGGCCGGGAAGTGGACCCCGCAAGGACCGCCGTATTGACAAATGGCGGCGGTCCTTGTAGGGGCATGGGCGGAGCGATCGCGTCATCAGTGACGCGAACCTCCGCCGGGAGTCGGAAGCCCGGCATTTTGCCTCTGCTCGCCGGCCACTTAGCAGAGCCGGCGAGCGGAGGAATCCGCCAAATCAGCCAATCAGGTAGTATAAGGCACTTTGTTAGGTAAACAAAGTGCCTTATACGTGCTTCCTCCTCGCCTCGTGGTCTCATTGTTGCTGAGACCACTAGCGAGGAGGAACCACTTTGTGAGTATACACTGCACAGCGTGTTTTTGCCTAACAGCCCCCCTGATCACCCACCCCAGGCCTCATACCCCCCCTGATCACCCCAGTAGACCCCTGCCCAGCACCCTAGCACCCCTGCAAAACCCCCACCCCCCCACCTGCCACTAACTAGTGACGCTGCCCCTTAGTTTAGGTCCCTAACTGCCTCCTAGTCACCCCTGATCCCCCCCCTCTACCTTTAGATCACCCCCAGACCCCATCCCAGACTACCCCCCTGTATACTGTATACATCTGTATACAGCTACCTTACCTCCTGATCCCCCTCTGATCCCCCTCTGATCACCTGTCTATCACTTGTCCATCACCCCTCAGCACCCCCACCCATCAGAGCAGACCCTAACTGCCCCGCGGGGGTAACCGATCACCTGCCCAGGCCCTCGATTGCCCTCATACCCCCCTCCTGATTACATCCCCTGCTCTTTGGTTACATCTGTCCTCCCCAGCGATCACTAACTGATCTGCGATCAGTAACCCCCTGTGTCTGCCTCTCATCAGATCAGGACTCAGTCTGCCCCGTGCGGGCTCCTGATCAACCCCCCACCCCCTCAAATCGCCCTCAGACCCCCCCCCCCCCTAATCACCGTCCAAGTGCATTGTATTTGACTGTGCTGCGCTTGTATTCGATTGTGCTGCGCTTGTATTCGATCGTGCTGCGATTGTATTTGATTGTCCCGTGATCTGCTTTGATTGTCCCGTGATTGTTTGATTGCCTCTGAGACCCCACTTCCCACCAACCCCCACCCCACCACCACCCCCACCCCCCATCACCTTCCGAGTGCATCAGATTTGATTGTGCTGCGCTTGTATTCGATTGTGCTGTGATTGTATTTGATTGTCCCGTGATCGGCTTCGATAGTCCCGTGATTGTTTGATTGCCTCTGAGACCCCACTTCCCACCAACCCCCACCCCACCACCACCCCCCATCACCTTCCGAGTGCATCATATTTGATTGTGCTGCGCTTGTATTCGATTGTGCTGCGATTGTATTTGATTGTCCCGTGATCGGCTTCGATTGTCCCGTGATTGTTTGATTGCCTCTGAGACCCCACTTCCCACCACACCCAAGCCCACCCTCCCCCCACCACACCCAACCCCACCCTCCCCCCACCCTCCCCCCACCACACCCAACCCCACCCTCCCCCCACCACACCCAACCCTCCCCTCCCCCCCACCACACCCAACCTTACTCTCCCCCCCACCACACCCAACCCTCCCCCACCACACTAACCCTACCCTCCCCCCCCACCACACCCAACCACCACCTTCCGAGTGCATCAGATTTGCTTGTGCTGTGATTGGAGTCGATTGTGCTGTAATTGTATTTGATTGTCCCGTGATTGTTTGATTGCCTCTGAGACCCCACTTCCCACCAACCCCAATACCTCTCAAATACTCCCTTTTTGCTAGGTAGGTGCTCTTTTTTTCTGGGTAGTCTCAGAGGAAAACCCCATAAATTTAGCAATCCACAATGGCAAGAAGGGGGCTTTCCGATGACGAGGTATACAGGTACATGGACCAGTCGGATGAGTTCTTTTGGGAAGAATCATCCGTCGAATCTTCCGGGTCCGAATTTGAACCTGTAGAAAGCAGTGGTTCCCTGACCGAAAGTGATGACGAGGCTATGGTCCCGGCTAGAGCCAGGCGTACCAGGCCCCAAGTCGTTAGACCGCAGGTGGCGCAGGATCCGCCTCAAGGGCAGCAGGGTGGTGCTAGCGCTGTTGATAGTTTTCTTGGTGAGGCAGGCACCAGCAGCGCAGCATCTCCTGGACTTGGTACCAGTACTTCTGTAGACCCTGGCGAAGTGGTGAGCGTCAGCATGGAAGTTGAAACTGGTACGGTGGCAAGTGCAGTAGTACCCCCGTCGCAGCCACCAAGAAGAAGACGGGCCCGTAGTACCCATAGACTCCCAGAGGTGCTGGCACAACCAGATTGGCAATCCCCTGATTCCGCCGCACCCGTAGTGCCCCCTTTCACTGCCCAGTCTGGAGTCCAGGTGGCGACAGCTCATCTAGGAACGGCCCTAGACTTTTTGCAGCTGTTCATCACCCAGGTTCTCTTGGACTTAATTGTGGTTGAGACCAACCGTAAAGCCACACAATTCATCACCGAGCACCCGGAGAGCATGTATGCCCAGCCTTTCGGGTGTGAAACCAGTCCAAGTTTCCGACATTAAAATCTTTTTGGCCCTTATCCTTCACTTGGGACTAATGAAACAGAATGTATTGCGGGCGTATTGGTCTACGAACCCAGTACATCATGTTCCCTTGTACCCTGCTGCCATGTCCAGGACACGATTTGAGTCCATCCTGCGCTTCCTGCACTTCAACGACGACGAAACCTGTCATGAAAGGGGAGACCCTGCTTATGACCGGCTCCACAAAATTCGGCCCCTCATAGACCACCTGTCCTCAACATTTGCAGATGCTTATATCCCTGAACAGAACATCTGCGTAGACGAGTCCCTCTTACGCTTTACCGGGCGCCTTGGCATCAAACAGTACATCCCAAGCAAGCGTGCCCGGTATGGGGTGAAACTGTATAAGCTCTGTGAAAGGGCCACAGGCTATACATGTCGTTTTAGGGTCTATGAGGGAAAAGACTCAAAATTGGAGCCGGTCGGATGCCCTGACTACCTGGGGAGCAGTGGAAAGGTTGTGTGGGACTTGGTGTCACCCTTGTTCCGGAAGGGGTACCATCTTTTTGTGGACAATTATTACACAAGTGTGGCCCTCTTTCAGCACTTAAAGTTAGAAGGAATCCGATGCTGTGGCACTGCGCGGCCTAGTCGCCAGGGCTTCCCCCAACGGCTCATTACCACCAGACTTGAACGGGGGCAGAGGGCCGCCTTGCGTACTGAAGACCTGCTCGCGGTGAAATGGAGGGACAAGAGGGACGTTTACTTTCTGTCCACCATTCACACAGACACGACAGTCCAAATTCAACGGGCAACTAAGGTCATTGTAAAGCCCCTTGTCGTCCACGAATATAATGTCAACATGGGAGGGGTGGACTTCAATGACCAGAGGTTAGCGCCCTATTTAATTACCCGAAAAACAAGACGCTGGTATAAGAAAGTGTCTTTTTATCTGATTCAATTGGCAGTTTACAACAGCTTTGTTCTCTACAGTAAGGCTGGGAGAACTGGATCTTTCCTCCAATTTCAGGAACAGATCATTCTGGACATCCTGTATCCAGGAGGTGCCAGCCCCCCCCCCCCCCCCCCCCCAGATGCAACTAGCCGACCGCATGGTAGGCATCACGCCTATCAGATTCCGTGTGCCCCAGGTCAACGCATCCGAAGAAAACGTTGTCGTGTCTGCAGCAGGACTGGAAGAAGGAATGACACCAGTTTTTATTGCCCCCGCTGTCCTGACCAGCCTGGCCTATGCGTAGGGCCGTGTTTTGAGAGGTACCACGAGCCGGTACACTATTAGAACCTAGGGAACTCCAGACACAGGAGTAGGCACACACTCAGTGGTCTTTCGCACATTGTCGCAGGGAGAGGAGAGGTAAGCTTGAAAACCAAACGGGTAAGCATAAAAGTCGGAAGAAGGATCGGATTCCATGCTTGATATTGCTGATCTGTCCTGGGTTGGCGATATAAGACGGCATGTTTGAATTTCCCTTGAGTGTGGACACCCCCGGTTTATATGTGATTTGGGCCTATGATGATGCTTTAATGCCACACAGAGTCATCTCTATTGGCAGGCATATTGCTGTATCCTACAGGCATAATGCTGTATACTAAAGTTCTGAGGCCCAGTCACATAAGTTGGTGGCTCACCCTGAGTGCAGGGTGGCACGGGGTGTCTCTCTCCTGAGGTTATCACTGCCATTGATGTGGAGGAAGATCTGCCATTGATGTGGAGCAAGGTATGTTTGCCGTTCATTTTTCCTTTCAGCCCAGAGTGCATTACTTGTATACCCAATATAAGGAGTATAGCAGAAACTCCTAATACTGGCCATACATGTAATGATTGCAGAGACCCTAAAATGCCAGGACAGACTCCACAAATGACCCCATTTTGGAAAGAGGACACCCTAAAGTATTATGTGAGGTGCACGGTGAGTTCATAAAAGATTTTAGTTTTTGTCACAAGTTAGCAGAATTTTTTTTTTTTTTAACAAAGTGTCATTTTCCGTTTACTTGTGACAAAAAATAAAATTTTCAATGGCCTTACCATTACCCTCATGGAATACCTTGTTGTGTATTCTTTCCAAAATGGGGTCATTTGTGGGGTTTGTTAACTGTCCTGGCAAGTGGGCGGGGTGCTAAATTGTGAGCACCCCTGTAAAGCCTAAAGGTACTCATTGGACTCTGGGCCCCTTAGCGCAGTTAGGGTGCAAAAAAGTGCCACACATGTGGTATTGCCGTACTCGGGAGAAGTAGTACAATGTGTTTTGGGGTGTATTTTTACACATACCCATGCTGGGTGGGAGAAATACCTCTGTAAATGACAATCTTTTGATTTTTTTACACACAATTGTCCATTTACAGAGTTATTTCTCCCACCCAGCATGGGTATGTGTAAAAATACACCCCAAAACACATTGTACTACTTCTCCCGAGTACGGCGATACCACATGTGTGGCACTTTTTTGCACCCTAACTGCGCTAAAGGGCCCAAAGTCCAATGAGTACCTTTAGGATTTCACAGGTCATTTTGCGGAATTTCGTTTCCAGACTACTCCTCACGGTTTAGGGCCCCTAAAATGCCAGGACAGTATAGGAACCCCACAAATGACCCCATTTTAGAAAGAAGACACCCCAAGGTATTCCGTTAGGAGTATGGTGAGTTCATAGAAGATTTTATTTTTTGTCACAAGTTAGTGGAAAATGACACTTTGTGAAAAAAACAATAAAAATCAATTTTCCGCTAACTTTTGACAAAAAAAAAAATCTTCTATGAACTCACCATACTCCTAACGGAATACCTTGGGGTGTCTTCTTTCTAAAATGGGGTCATTTGTGGGGTTCCTATACTGCCCTGGCATTTTAGGGGCCCTAAACCGTGAGGAGTAGTCTGGAAACGAAATTTCTCAAAATGACCTGTGAAATCCTAAAGGTACTCATTGGACTTTGGGCCCTTTAGCGCAGTTAGGGTGCACAAAAGTGCCACACATGTGGTATTGCCGTACTCGGGAGAAGTAGTACAATGTGTTTTGGGGTGTATTTTTACACATACCCATACTGGGTGGGAGAAATACCTCTGTAAATGACAATCTTTTGATTTTTTTACACACAATTGTCCATTTACAGAGTTATTTCTCCCACCCAGCATGGGTATGTGTAAAAATACACCCCAAAACACATTGTACTACTTCTCCCGAGTACGGCGATACCACATGTGTGGCACTTTTTTGCACCCTAACTGCGCTAAAGGGCCCAAAGTCCAATGAGTACCTTTAGGATTTCACAGGTCATTTTGCGGAATTTCGTTTCCAGACTACTCCTCACGGTTTAGGGCCCCTAAAATGCCAGGACAGTATAGGAACCCCACAAATGACCCCATTTTAGAAAGAAGACACCCCAAGGTATTCCGTTAGGAGTATGGTGAGTTCATAGAAGATTTTATTTTTTGTCACAAGTTAGTGGAAAATGACACTTTGTGAAAAAAACAATAAAAATCAATTTTCCGCTAACTTTTGACAAAAAAAAAAATCTTCTATGAACTCACCATACTCCTAACGGAATACCTTGGGGTGTCTTCTTTCTAAAATGGGGTCATTTGTGGGGTTCCTATACTGCCCTGGCATTTTAGGGGCCCTAAACCGTGAGGAGTAGTCTGGAAACGAAATTTCTCAAAATGACCTGTGAAATCCTAAAGGTACTCATTGGACTTTGGGCCCTTTAGCGCAGTTAGGGTGCACAAAAGTGCCACACATGTGGTATTGCCGTACTCGGGAGAAGTAGTACAATGTGTTTTGGGGTGTATTTTTACACATACCCATGCTGGGTGGGAGAAATACCTCTGTAAATGGACAATTGTGTGTAAAAAAATTTAAAAAATTGTCATTTACAGAGATATTTCTCCCACCCAGCATGGGTATGTGTAAAAATACACCCCAAAACACATTATACTACTTCTCCTGAGTACGGCAATACCACATGTGTGGCACTTTTTTGCAGCCTAACTGCGCTAAGGGGTCCAAAGTCCAATGAGCACCTTTAGGCTTTACAGGGGTGCTTACAATTTAGCACCCCCCAAAATGTCAGGACAGTAAACACACCCCACAAATGACCCCATTTTGGAAAGTAGACCCTTCAAGGTATTCAGAGAGGGGCATGGTGAGTCTGTGGCAGATTTCATTTTTTTTTGGTGCAAGTTAGAAGAAATGGAAACTTTTTTTTTTTTCTCACAAAGTGTCATTTTCCGCTTACTTGTGACAAAAAATAATATCTTCTATGAACTCACTATGCCTCTCAGTGAATACTTTGGGATGTCTTCTTTCCAAAATGGGGTCATTTGGGGGGTATTTATACTATCCTGGAATTCTAGCCCCTCATGAAACATGACAGGGGGTCAGAAAAGTCATAGATGCTTGAAAATGGGAAAATTCACTTTTTGCACCATAGTTTGTAAACGCCATAACTTTTACCCAAACCAATAAATATATGCTGAATGGGTTCTTTTTAATCAAAAACATGTTTGTCCACATTTTTCGCGCTGCATGTATACAGAAATTTTACTTTATTTGAAAACTGTCAGCACAGAAAGTTAAAAAAATCATTTTTTTGCCAAAATTCATGTCTTTTTTGCTGAATATAATAAAAAGTAAAAATCGCAGGAGCAATCAAATAGCACCAAAAGAAAGCTTTATTAGTGACAAGAAAAGGAGCCAAAATTCATTTAGGTGGTAGGTTGTATGAGCGAGCAATAAACCGTGAAAGCTGCAGTGGTCTGAATGGAAAAAAAGTGGCCGGTCCTTAAGGGGTAGAAAGCCCTAGGTCCTCAAGTGGTTAACATTTTAAAATTAGTAATATATCAATTTAAAGAATGGGAATAAAGTTTTAGAGTCAATCAAACACATTTTTTAGTAGAGCAATATATATATTTACACAGAAAGAGGGACAAAGTCCTGAAATAGGGACACATGAGGAGGAAAGAGGAGCAGAGGGACAGGGCTCCGAAAGAGGGACTGTCCCTCCAAAAGAGGGACAGTTGGGAGCTATGGCTCTGCTCCACTGCTGCTTTGCATTGTGAGGGGGAGGGGTGTGGCCAAATATAGTTACACCCATATCAGGAGGGGCCCCATAGGGAAAGGAAGTGTGAATGTAGCCCGGTGCGAGGGGGAACTAGTTTTGCTGGTGGGCCACATGAATTGTAGTTACAACCCTGCCTGTAAAATTAGGCAAATTCTTTAAAATCTGAATTTATGGGCACATTTTTTACAAATCTCAATGTATAAAAATGCAGTTTTAAGTAAACATGCATTTTTAATTAAATGGCAAAAATATTTGTTTTTGCACTTTAAAATGTTAGTGTGGGCTTCAAGCTGTCAATGGTGGCAGAGTTATCATTGCAGACAGCCTGCTGCTCCCTCTCACTACTCCCTCCCCTCCTCTCCTTTTCCCTGCAGTATGTGACCCACCCCTGCCTAACAGTAATATTATGACATCATGGAAAGGAGGGGTCAGCTGATCAATTACCAGGGAGGTGTGTCTTTGACAGGCGTTGCAGTTGGTACACTCCTGTGACGTTGCATTTGATACTGCCTGAGGCTCTGGATGAGGATGACAAATACCACAGAAAGTGTACTTTAATCACTTCAGCCCGCAGGTGTTTTCACTTTCAGGAAAGAAGCAATTTTCTACTGTCAGCACTCCTCCCATTCATTCGCCGATAACTTTATCACTATTCATCACACATAAATGATCTTTTTTTTTTTTCTCCACAAATTAAGCTTTTCCGGGGCGATACTTGTTTTCAGTAATTACTTTATTTTCTATGCATTTTATAGGCAAATACAAAAAAAAAGAAAAGAAAAAAATATAGTTATAAAATAAGCAATGCTAAAACTCACCCATTTTTTTTGCCCATTAGTCCCAGCTATCACAACATTTAAATTATTTTCCTAGTACAATGTAAGGCGCCAATATATTATGTGGAAATAATTTTTTTTTTGTGTGTGTCCCATCAGTTGTAAGCCCTTATGTACTAAAATAACAGAAATATACCCACATCACATACATATACAAGAAAAAAACAGCTGAGTCCCTAAGGCAACTATTTATGGATTTTTTTGCTGTTTTTTTTTTCATCTGTTTGCTTGGTAACTGGGGGGGGGGGGGGGGGGTCAGAGAGAGATTAATTATCTTATTTTTTTATTTAAAAAAATCTGTGGTGTGTGGAATTTAACTTTTCACCACTATGTGGCGCTAGAAACACTCCCTGGTTTAACAAGAAGTGTTTGTTTTGGGGGAGGGGGGGTTATGTTCATTCACGTTCTTTCTTATGAATGGACATGGCTCCTGACCGGGGTCATGTCCATTCATTACAGGCACTGCGATGACTGGTTCAGGAAAGCCTTGCTTCCCTTCCCCAACCGCCAACACAGAAATACAGCCACTCGGATGCGCACGCACCCGCCTCTTAAACACTGGATGAGAATACTCGTCCATTTAGCCTTGAGCGGCGCCTATCTGGATGAGAATACTTATCCAGATAGACTTAACCCCCCTGGCGGTATGAAAAATTCCGCCAGGGGGCAGCGCAGCAGTCTGTTTTTTTTAAGCCCAGGGCTCGCTACATGATAGCCGCTGCTCAGCGGCATCCCCCCGCCCGCTTCGATCGCCTTTGACGATCTCCGATGAGGAAATCCCGTTCAAAGAACGGGATTTCCTGGAGGGCTTCCCCCGTCGCCATGGCGACGGGGCGGGATGACGTCACCGACGTCGGGACATCATTGGGAGTCCCGATCCACCCCTCGGCACGGGGTCTGGGGGGGGGGCGCAACGGATAGCGGCGATCGGGCGCGGGGCGGCGGCGATCGGTGTGCTGGCACAGCTAGCAAAGTGCTAGCTGCATCCAGCAAAAAAAAAATTATGTAAATCGGCCCAGCAGGGCCTGAGCGGCACCCTCCGGCGGCTTACCCCGTGTCACACACGGGGTTACCGCTAAGGAGGTTAAGTGGTTCATTTCATAATGTGGTAATTCTATCCAGCACACTTCTTACAGTGTGTTCCCAAAAATAATTGTAGCACTGAAACATAATTAGGCAGTGTGCTCCAAAAATAAGGTATTTCACCCTTCCTCCCACATATTTAAGCATTGTGCCCCCCCCCGACATAATGAGGCATTGTGCCACATATAATTGAGTAGTGTGCCTACAAAAACATAATGAGGCATTGTGCCCCCATTATATAACTGAGCAGCGTACATTTGAAAACATAATTTAGGATCTTGGCTCCATTATATAATAGAGCAATATGCCTCCCAAAACATAATGTGGCATTGTGACCCCATTATATAATCGAGCAGTGTGCCTCCCAAAACATAATGCAGCATTGTGCCCCCATTATATAATCGAGCAGCATACCTTTGAAAACATAATTAAGGATCTTGGCTCCATTATATAATAGAGCAATATGCCTTCCAAAACATAATGCGGCATTGTGACCCCATTATATGCCTATATGCCCCATTATATGCCTCATTATGTTTTGGGAGGCACACTGTTCAATTATATAATGGGGTTACAATGCTATAATATGTTTTGGGAGGTACACTACTCGATTATATAATGGGGTCACAATATTTAATTGCTGCCATTCTTGCACTGTTAATGGCACAAGCCTCACAACTGGTACAGTTGGTCAATGGTTAACTGGGGTTCAATTCAGGGTCCCAAAGTTTATCTGCTCTGAAAGCTGCCAGTGCATTTTCTTGCAAATCTGCTGTAGTTATATATTCAAATCTATCAAGAGATCACTTTTCAACTGCACTCATACTGGAAGCAGAGAGAGCTCAGTTTCAGCACTTTGCTAATGTATACATTACTTTGTCAGATACATTTAGTAAACAAAAGACAATGTTATTACCTCTTCGGATGTGGCCAGAAGCTGTCCACTGAAGCGAGGAGCTTTCCACTGAAGAACAAAATGCTGTGTTTAACTGTGTGAATGCTGTTCTGCTACAATTTTTGTTTGTGGTAGTAGATTTTATGTTGTAAATAATCTTTTAGAGCAAAGAAGAAATGCTGAGTTTCATACCACTTTAAAAGGCTGCCTTTATCAGAAAAATGGCTCCAAGCAAACCCAGATGGGGTACTCTGTGAGCCAAACAATGACTTCTTGGACTACCTGGAATATATTGGGAGGGAGGAGGGCATTTCTTTAATGTCTGCTCACTCAGATAGACATCTGTTGTAGAGTTGAAGTCATTACATATATACTAGCTGATGGCTCGACATTGCCTGGGTATCTGATTGGCTGTGGTTTCACCTCCTTTTCTGAATTGAACCCCAGTTAACCATTGACCAACTGTACCAGTTGTGAGGCTTGTGCCATTAACAGTGCAAGAATGGCAGCAATTAAATATTGTGACCCCATTATATAATCGAGTAGTGTACCTCCCAAAACATATTATAGCATTGTAACCCCATTATATAATTGAACAGTGTGCCTCCCAAAACATAATGAGGCATTGTGCCCCCATTATATAATTGAGTAGTGTGCCTTGCAAAACATAATAAGGAATTGTGCCCCCATTATATAATTGAGCAGTGTGCCTCCCAAAACATAATAAGGAATTGTGCCCCATTATATAATTGAGCAGTGTGCCTCCCAAAACATAATAAGGAATTGTGCCCCATTATATAATTGAGCAGTGTGCCTCCCAAAACATAATAAGGAATTGTGCCCCATTATATAATTGAAAAGTGTGCCTTCCAAAACATAATGAGGCACTGTGCCCTCAAATATAACTAGGCAATGTGCCTGCAAATCATTGGTGTTCACTGGTACCTCTATTTATTAAAAATATACTATGAGTTGTTTAACAGAGGCACCACAGTAGAATGAAATATTTAAAACCCGTTTAAAAAGGGAGGTAGTGGTGAACTTATCTCCCCAAGTAGACTCATACAAGTCAATTTATCAGCAACAAAAATTCTCTTTATTCATAACTCAAAAATTTTCAATGCATTTCATGGGTCTCTGCTTGCTTCATCAGGTTGTATCAGGAGTAACTGCTAAGAGTCTGAGCCAGTTAAAGCACCTCTATTTTGCTTGCTTGGCACTTGCAAAAAAAGCCATTATTTCTCAAAATGCAACAAGATTTACAGACAGGAAACTGTCATGATTATGGTCATGACATCACACTGTGGGAGGAGCTTTACAACAATATTAGCTACACAGACCACCCTGATGATCTAGGAAAAGGTACAGATTTCTCATGGAAAAGGGGGTATCAGTTACTGATTGGGATGAAGTTTAATCCAAGGTTAAAGTTCCTCTTCAAGATTCTTATGATTATATGATTATTATTAGCTGGATGAAGCCATTAATAAAGTGACAGCTCTGCGTGTTCCAGAAGTAGGTTTGGCATACATTATACGTATTGGTTTATATATCCAGAGGAAATCCAAAAGCATCATGGAGACCAACTGAGATGCTTGCATAATGAAGTAAACAGTACATACTGTATTACATAATCACTACACAGTGCATATAAAAGAGAAGCATAGCTACACAACAGAAATCCCTAGTCAAACAATTATAGCCACCTCAGCTTTAAAACCTCACAGGAAAAGCAACCACAAAACTGAAACTGCTAGGAAACTATAACACTGCACACAATACTATTTCTTTTTATAGGAGGATGTGGTGAACTGCAGCATACTTGGATCCATTTTATTGCTCATCTCTCGATTCAACTATTATAGAGTAAAATATATTGGGCCCAATATGATGCTGTGTGTCATAGCAAATGGTACAGCCTAAAAGTGTTATTAGTATGACTTTGGAAGCCAAAACAGCTCAGTGGTGAAAAACTTAAATCTGTAATATTATAGTTGAAATAACAGTTGAAAATGCGCGCAAATATTGTCTCCTTTCAAACTAAGCAAAAACAATGTCACACTAAAAGTTATAAAACAGTATCACACTAGGCAGTGCGACAAGAGTTATAAGTATGTTCAAATTATTTGCAAAAAAATCACAGCGCACCACATTCCTATATTTTCAGGGATTCAATCTCCTCGGGTGTACACAGTCCTAAGTATTCAGAGACTCCAGTTCATATACTTCATGGACCACCACCACGCCCCAAGCCGTTACTAAGACCAGATTGGTGGTCTTAGTAGAGGGTGAGTTGTATTTTAATTAGGTGTGGTGGTCCATGAAGTATATGAAAAGGAGTCTCTGAATTTTTAGGACTGTGTACACGAGGAGCTTGAATCCCTGAATATATAGGACTGTGCTGCGCTGTGATTTTTTTTTGCAGATATTAGAGTTGAGCAGGATAATGCCCACATTCACAAACAGCTAACCTTTGTATAAGGGCTCTTTGACACTAGCTAACACGTGTAGGAACCCCATTTCGTGCACGCGTTATAAATTACGGCATGCCATCGGGAAGATGTGGTTAGACCAGGCATGGGCAAACTTGGCCCTCCAGCTGTTGCATTGCAGGAGTCTGACAGCCACAGTCATGACTCATAAAGGCAAATGCATTGTGGGATTTGTAGTTCCTTAACAGCTGGAGGGCCAAGTTTGCCCAGGCCTGGGTTAGACGCATATCAGCATCACTAGTTCTAGGCGGACAATTAAAAGTTCCCAGATGCGTTACAACTTAACGCTCTGAAACGTTTTGTCTAATGTGAAAGGTAACTGGAAAGTCAATAGACTTTCATGTTACCTTTCTAACTGCATCCTAGGTGCGTTCTGTCAAAACAGATGGAACAGCTCCTAGTGTGAAAGAGCCCTAAGTCTTAAGGGGTCTACTTCTAAAGAGTTAGGATCTAAGATTCAGATTTCCACTTTTGTTGTGTCTCTTTTTTGAAAAAATCCGACCATCCCTTTTAAAATCATATTATAAAGAGACGATCTGAATTTTTATAGTGGCAATTAGGGCTTTGATCACCAATTGAAGTTCACCTAAAGTGCAGAGCTGAAGCTGTTGGCAAAGAATCCTTTTTAGTGCTTTCCACTGGTCCAGATCAATGGGATATTCAAAGACGCTTTTGCTGGGGCTCCTATCCATAACCGCATTGCACAGCATGCAGCAGTGCAGGTAGGCTTTGAGGTCTTTAGTTAAGGCGTTCAATAAATGGGACAGATTTTGAGGCTTGGATCAGATTACAGTGAGGGGCATCAAGAAAAAGTTTTTCCTTTGTTGGGGAGAGGGGTCATTTTTATCTAACATATTGGTGCGTTGTTTTCATTTTTACCTAATAGTGAGAATGGGTGGGGGATACTCCCATACCTCTGGGGCAGGGTGGATATCTGGGTGTCCACTTACTAAACAGATCACCATAAGCCCTCCTGTATAGTATTACCTCCATCTCTTCGGCACTGAGTAGAGCATGAGGCCCTTGGCATTCCCCAAAGGTGAAGAGGGGAAGTTGGAATTTCTATTCCCGTTTTGCAGAATAACCCCCAATGTCAACAAACTATGTAAGAGGGTACTATTTCGGCATACAATATATATTCTTCAGCGCAATTGCAGTTGTATAAAGTGGGATACAACTCTGACATAACATTCAATAAAAATGTCTTTTCCTACTTTGTATTACCCATACAGTTACCATATTTAATATGGGGCACAAGTTTAAATATTTCAAGGTCCCAAAGTTTATCTGCTCTGAAAGCTGCCAGTGCATTTTCTTGCAAATCTGCTGTAGTTATATATTCAAATCTATCAAGAGATCACTTTTCAACTGCACTCATACTGGAAGCAGAGAGAGCTCAGTTTCAGCACTTTGCTAATGTATACATTACTTTGTCAGATACATTTAGTAAACAAAAGACAATGTTATTACCTCTTCGGATGTGGCCAGAAGCTGTCCACTGAAGCGAGGAGCTTTCCACTGAAGAACAAAATGCTGTGTTTAACTGTGTGAATGCTGTTCTGCTACAATTTTTGTTTGTGGTAGTAGATTTTATGTTGTAAATAATCTTTTAGAGCAAAGAAGAAATGCTGAGTTTCATACCACTTTAAAAGGCTGCCTTTATCAGAAAAATGGCTCCAAGCAAACCCAGATGGGGTACTCTGTGAGCCAAACAATGACTTCTTGGACTACCTGGAATATATTGGGAGGGAGGAGGGCATTTCTTTAATGTCTGCTCACTCAGATAGACATCTGTTGTAGAGTTGAAGTCATTACATATATACTAGCTGATGGCTCGACATTGCCTGGGTATCTGATTGGCTGTGGTTTCACCTCCTTTTCTGAATTGAACCCCAGTTAACCATTGACCAACTGTACCAGTTGTGAGGCTTGTGCCATTAACAGTGCAAGAATGGCAGCAATTAAATATTCCCCTTGAAAATCAATAGGTGAATTTTGATTGGCTTTTGTAGACTCCACCCACTTTTCTGAATATTAATCCCAGTCACCCAGTGACCAATTGTGCAAAGTTTGAGAACCCTACCATAAACAGTGTAGGAATGGCTGCAGTTTACATTTTCCCATGAAATTTGTATTTGTCTCCGCCCACTGATGACCCGGTGTTGCCCTGATATGTATTTGGCTGGTGTCGGCTGCGGCCACTTTTTCCAACCCTAACACACAATTACTCGATGACCAAGTTTGTGAGCTTTGCGGTCCTTGACACAAATAATTTGCATTGAAACGAAACAGATTTGATTGACTGTTTGTGGCTCTACCACCTATTCTGAATTTGAATCCCAGTCACCCAATGACCAACTGTACCAGGTTTGAGGCTTGTGCCATTAACAATGCAAGAATGGCAGCAATTAAATATTCCCTTGGAAATCAACAGGTAAATTTTGATTGACTTTTGTAGGCTCCCTCCACTTTTCTGAATATTAATCCCAGTCACCAAGTGACCAACTATGCAAAGTTTGAGAACCCTGCCATTAACAGTGTAAGAATGGCTGCAGTTTACATTTTCCCTGCGAAATGTGTATTTGTCTCCTCCTACTTTTTGGGAATAAAAAGTATCGTATATGTTATTCCAGGTAATGTACTATGTGTGTGCCAAATTTCATTCAAATCCGTTCAGCCATTGTTGCGTGATTGAGTAACAAACATCCAAACATCCAAACTTTCGCATTTATAATATCAGTGAGATAGTCAATAGTCTTAACATCTTGTAGCCTATTTTCAAGGTTTTCCAGCTTCAAGGGGAAAGTGCTTTATGGTCCCATCTGTGTAGAAAATTATAATTTTGGTAAGTGTGTTAATATTGCCTCAGTTAGCTGGTGGTACAATAAATTGCCAATGGAGGGACTGATTGTGAAAATGCATGCTAATCTGTTACCTCCTTATAGCTTGTATCTTGTTTTATGAATCTGATTATTATTATTATTATTTTGTTTTACTTTAATTCAGCTGTAAGATCAAACTACTTAATTGTTCCATCTGCATTAGATAATATTGCGGCTAGATTCCTTTCCTAGGCCAAGGACAAGTCTGATTTCCTACAACTTCCATAGCTGAGTATTCCCCAAAACTATTAGCAAGGAAAACTATAAATAGTGTTTTTAGAGCTAATTTTTATACTGTCATGGCGTACGATGTAGAAAGATGGAGATGTTCTTTAACTACTGGTGTAAGGATGAAGAGTATCAAGGGGTAAAAGATGCGTATACGGGGGATGACCACTGCTATTTTTTCCTTGAAGATTGTGCGTCACAGTGTCAGCAGCAAGTGTGTGGCGTTGTCTCCTGGACTGGCTGGTGACATTCCTAGTGTCATACGTGCAGCTTTCAGCAGAAGAATCAGCGCAGGAAGGAAGCATAACCCAGATATTAATAAGAGTAAGATGTCATTGTGTATGCTTGGAAATAAAGACACATTTAGCACTGTCAGACTTTTACATCTATGCCACAGGAGTGCGCTGGACAGGAAGTGACATCACATACATATTATCCTGTTACTTCTCAAACAGCCCTTCGGAATTAATTGAAAAATGGTTAATGACCAGATCCATGTAAAACACTGGCACTAATTCAGATTCCTACACTATTTTCTAATACTGGTTACTGGTAAGGAAGTGTTATAATTCGAATGCTCACAATAGTATCATCAGTATTAATAGCAGCAGTTCTAAATTTCTTATAATTTAACAATCTTATATTACAGAAAATATACCATAAGCGGCATAAGGGGAATTATTACATAAATATACTAGCTGCTGCTGCCAGGTGAGTACATGCGCTGACAATGTGAAAGGTACAGCAGAAATACTTGATGCATGAAACACTATACATTAAAGAGGATTGAACTCCATTCCAGTGAGTAGCTAATACCCCCTTTCCCATGATAAATCTTTACCTTTTCTCAAATAGATCATCAGGGGGGTCTGTATGGCCAGGGTCGGACTAGGCCACAGTAGTACAGTTTTTTCCCTCGGTGGTCCCCGCCTCCAGGTCTCTGGTGGGCCCCCCCTCCTTGTCTGACAGAGCTCCAATTGCTGCCTGCAGCACAAAAATTCTCTTCTCAGTGCTGTAATCACTCATGCTTAGAGCAGTGGCGTAGCTAAGGAGCTGTAGGCCTCGATGCAAATTTTACAATGGGGCCCCCCAAGCACTCTATACATAACAATTGATACGTCGCACCAAAACCTGCCAATAGCAACTACACTGTCAGAGGTGCAAGAAGGGAATGGGAAATAGCTTGTTAATGATGACCACTGTTCAAAGTATCTATTGAAGTGATGAGCACAGGAACAATCAAGAGGTATACTGTAGTTGAGGGAGGGCCCTTCGGGCCCCTTTGGCCCAAGGGCCCCGATGCGGTCGCAACCTCTGCAAAGTAGGACATTACTTTATATTGAAGGAGGAGACTCTATGCAAAGTTTTGCTGGGCAGCAGTGTCTCTGAATTACAATGCTGCTAAGATCATGTACATTTGGCCCTGTCGATTATGCATCATGACCACGCACACCTTCATGTGCATGGCCACGCCCTTTTTTCACTGCACTCATGGGATGTGTGGGCCCCAGGTTTAAATTTCTTTGGTGGGCCCCCAGTGTCCCAGTCCGACCCTGTGTATGGCTAATATTGTGGTGAAACCCCTCCCACAGTGTGATGTCATCCATGGTCCAGACTGTCTGCTGTCTGTGAACCTTGTTACATTGTGGGAAATACCTTGAGCTTTAGATAGGGGCGTAACTACAAGTCATGGCGCCTCCTGCCTACAAAACTTTGGTGGGGCCCCCTCACTTCATTTAATACCCTCCTGCTCCTCTAAAGCTGGGGCAAGAGGTCACATAATAAGATTGAGCCCCCAGTAGTAGGATAAACTGAGTGAATACACTTTGAATGGATATTAAAGGGTAGTCCCTTATATTACATAGATGTAGTAAAATTGGACAAAAAAGATGGTATCAGTAGTGGGCACCTTATAGGACACCTAAAGTGAGAGGGATATGGAGGCTGCCATATTTATTTCCTTTTAGACCACTGTTTCCCAACCTATGTGCCACGACACATTCATGTGTCGCGGCAGTCTCGGGGAGGTGTCGCCACTCCGCTGTCTTCCTCCCACGCTCTCTGCCTCTGCTCCGTGTAATTAAAGCCGGGCTACAAGAAAATGGCCGACGATGTCCACAAACACAGACGACGACGGCCATTTTGTTGTAGTCCCGCTCTAATAATACACAGAGTGGAGATAGAGCAGAGATCGGGGCGCTGAAGAGACGTCATCGCTGGATTTCACAGAGCTGGGTGAGTGAACCGCCTGCTCGTTCTACCTGGGGGGAACACCGATCTCCTATGCTTGGCTACCTACACCTAACATCCTAAACTGGGGAGGCCTATGCTTAGCTAACCATACTTATGGCACCCTACAAACCTATACTGCGGGCACCTATATACTTATACTGCAGGAACCCATATACCTATGCTAAGGACACCTATATACCTATATCATGCGGGCACCTATATACCAATACTGCAGGCACCTACATACCTTTACTGGGGATACCTATATACCTATATTACAGGCACCTACATACCTATACTGAGGGCACCTACATACCTATACTGCGGGCTCCTATATACCTATAATGCAGGCACCTACATACCTTTATTGGGGACACCTATCTATACAGCAGGCACCTACATACCTATACTGAGGGCACCTATATACCTATATTGCAGGCACCTACCCCTGACTCTCTATACTACTGGGGGCACCTATGCCTGGCTACCTATATTGAGGGTACCTACACCTGACTTCCTTTACTGGGGGCACCTATACTTGGCTAACTAACTACTTATACTGAGTCTGAGGGCTTTTTTTTAACGGGGGCGGGGGGGCAAACCGTGGCTAAAATGCGCAGTGTAAATTGTCGTTGCTGTGCGATCATTCTAAATTGGGGGGGGGGGGATGTGTCACGGAGATCTGAGCATTTGGCGTCATGTGTCACGACTTCGAAAGCGTTGGGAACCACTGTTTTAGACAATGCATTTTGCCTGGCTGTCCTCCTGATCTTCTGCCTCTAATACTTTTTGCCATAGAACCTGAACAAGCATGTTGATCAGATATTTTACTAAAGATTGACTCAACTCAACTGACTCAGTTGGCAACTGTAACGATCGGTGAAGCACAGAGAGGATCTGATTACCGGTGATCTGCAGTATCACCGTAGAAGCAACATTTTCTCTTTAAGGGCTGAGAATTGTGTGCCTAGGGTGTCACCCCCCACTACTCCTAGGCAAGCCCGTTTCCCGGGTCCTTGGGACCACCTCCTGGCTTGTTGGGGCAATTTCGTACTCTATGACCTTGCTCCGCACAATATAGACACAACTGCTCTGTTATTCTGCGTCTCCGCTCTATCTGAGACAGTTTTGACCGACCTATCTGCATAGGTTCAGGTGAGGGTAAAACAGGCGAAGGTGGCGTCTCCGGGGGAGCTGCATAGGAGACTAGTTTAACCTGGTCTTTACCCCGGGTTTGTCGCTGGTAGCGCAATCTGCGATCAATCCTGATGGCCTCAGAGATGGCTCCATCAAGTGTCGTGGGCTCCGGCTGACTCAACATGAGACTAGAGACCTCGTCCGACAACCCAGATAGGAAGCGGTCTAACAGGGCGAAGTTGTCCCACCTGGTTGTCACTGACCACCTCCTAAATTCAGAGGCGTAATCCTCGACTGGACCCTTGCCTTGACGTAATAACTTGAGCTTCTGCTCTGAGGTTGAGGCAATATCTGGGTCGTCGTAGATTACCGCCATTGCTTTGAAGAATTCATCGACAGATGTCAAGGCTAAGTCACCCTCAGGTAGGCTGTACGCCCAGGTCTGGGAATTGCCTGACAGTAATGTCTTGATAAATGTGACCCTTTGGGACATTGTGCCTGAGGATTGGGGTCTCAACTCGAAATACGACAACACTCTACTCCTAAAATTGCGGAAGTCAGATCGGTGGCCAGAAAATCTCTCAGGTACTGGCATACGTATATCAGCACTAGGAGGGGATCGTACCTCATCAATAGCCATCCGGAGGGTCTGTAACGACCCGGACAATGAATCAATCAGTTTCTGGTGCCCACCCAGCACTCGATTGATATCGTCCATTGAAGAGGCCATTGCCCCCAGACGGTCGGAGTGTACGTCCATATTGGTTTTGGTCTGGCGTTCTGTAACGATCGGTGAAGCACAGAGAGGATCTGATTACCGGTGATCTGCAGTATCACTGGGAATACAGAAATATACCAGATTATAAGTGATCTGCAGTATCACCGATAATTCGATATACCAGCTAACCTCTGTTCACCTGAGTGGAGTGTTTGGTGAAACAGTAACATTCAGAGGACTAGGCCTCAGTGTAGTAAGGAGTACTACACAGATTCCTTCCGAAGACCTGAACTCTCCAAGGCGGGAGGAGTCAGGCTGAAAGAGTAGGAAGGTTAGTCTGAGAGTGACACTCTGGAGGAAGTGTCACTGACAGGACAGGGAACCGCCTCTAACAGTAAGGTCGGTTCTCGAGGTCGGACAAGCCAGGTTGTAAACACACGGACAGATACGGTACAGATACAGTAGGCAGAGGCGGAGTCTAAGATACAGGCAGGGTTCGGCAACAGGGTATCAGAAATATCGAGGTACAAGATCAGGAGGCAGAAACAGAGTCTAAGGACGAGCCGGGGTTCGGCAACAGAGTATCAGAAATATCGAGGTACAATATCAGAGTTCAGGAGGATAGTCAAGCAGGCAAGAGGTCATAACAGATAATCACAATCAAACTAGTACTTTAAGCTATCAACAGAATCTAGCTAAGTGTAGGATTACAGCTTCAGCTGGTCCCGGCACACTTAAGGATCTGACTAAGGGTCTGAGTGCTCCCACATATGTGATCGCAACGCCAGACACTGGAGAAATGACCAGGCTCCCGTATATATCCCCAAGGATCCCTCCAGCACCTCCCTAAGTGCTGGACCAATGAGGAGTGGAGCCAGAGTCAGCTGACCAGCCTGGTCAGCTGACTACCTCTGGCTGTCATATAATTCCTGCCTGAGTGCGCGCGTGCGTCAATCTGAACCTGGAGGGACTACGTGTCCCAGCCACACAAACACCGTTCTGCGGAGTCTCTGCAGTGGGGCCATGTGCACTAACCGCCGCGTCCAACGCGCCGGTTTCTCCGCGCACCGCCATGCCTTGCACGGAGACAGCCGCCTCACGTTGAGAGGAGGCGGCTGCCTCCCCGTGCTCTGCCCCAGTATGCGCGGAAAGAGCCGCCTCCTGCTGCCTCATGGCGGTGGCTCTTCTGCGCTTCTTAACAGCAACATGCTTGTTTCAGGTGTGTGATTCAGAATCAGAATCAGAGTCGTTTATTTCGCCAAGCATGACTGGGTCATGCCCGTAATTGGTTTTAGCATCACAGGGCAGCTCACAAAAATAAGTTACAGTAGAGACATAACGTAAAAACAGTGCACAAACATTAAGTTACAGCAGAAATATGCAATGCAAGGAAAAACCATGAGGCAGTATCACAGCAAGAAGCAACACAACGTACTCAGAATGATCCCAGTACCGTATACACTCTTGGGCCATGGGTGGTGACGGCTAAGTACAAGTATGAGGGGGGCACCATGGGATTTATAGGGAGTTCAATAGCCTCACTGCTGCGGGGAAGAAAGTGTCTCTGTGCCTTGATGTCTTGGTGGGGATTGCCCGGAACCTCCGACCCAATGGGAGCCGTTAGAAGAAGCGATAACCTGGGTGTGATGGGTCATTGGCAATCTTTGCTGCTCTAGAGCACAACCTAGAGTTGTGGATGAGCTCCAGAGGGGGGAGGGGTTTCCCAATTATTTTCTCCACTGATCTGATGACCCTCTGAATTTTGTATCTGTCGCTGGTGGTGGCGCCAGCGTACCATACGAGTATCGAGGTGCAGAAGACAGACTCTATGGTGGTGGAGTAGAAGGATTTAAGGAGTTCTTGGGCCATACCAAACTTCTTTAGTTGGCGCAGGAAGAAGATCCTCTGCTGGGCCTTCTTTTGGGTTGTGATGGTGTTCTTCTTCCAGCTCAGGTCATCAGATATGGTTGTGCCCAGGAGTCGAACGCTGGAAACGATTTCAACTTCAGCCCCGTCAATGAGAATTGGGCGCGGGGTGGTCCTCTGCCTTCCGAAGTCAATGACCATCTCCACAGTTTTGGTGGTGTTGAGCACCAGCTTGTTCGCTCTGCACCAGTGGCAGATTCTATCCACCTCGTCTCGGTAGGCCTGTTCATTGCCCTTGCTTACGAGGGCAACAATGGTGGTATCGTCTGCAAATTTGATGACCTTAACAGAGTTATCCTTAGAGGTACAGTTGTTTACATAGAGTGAGAACAGGAAGGGTGACAGGACACATCCCTGAGGGGCTCCAGTGTTGGTAATCCTTGGCCTGGACGAGATGTCGCCCAGCTTAACTACTTGGGACCTGTCTGTAAAGAAGTCTGTGATCCAGCAGCGGAGGGAGGGTTGGACACCGAGTTCCTCTAGGTTGTCATGCAACATATACGAGGACAGATGGTGTTAAACGCCGAACTAAAGTCCAGGAGGAGCATCCTGGCATATGAGTCCGGGCTGTCCAGGTGGCTGGTGATGTATTCCAGGCATATATTGATAGCATCGTCGGTGGACCTATTAGTCCTGTACGCAAATTGGAACGGATCCAGACAGTGCAGTGTGGAGTTCTTAAGGAGGGATAGGATCACTTTCTCAAAGGTTTTTATAACAACAGAAGTGAGGGCCACAGGTCTAAATTGTTAAGGTCTGAGACTCCTTGTTTTTTTGGAACAGGGATAATGGTGGACTTTTTAAAGCATGCAGGTACCTTGCCATCACTCAGGGACTTGGAGTATATGGAAGTGAGGATGGGGGCCAGCTGCCGTGAGCAGGTTTTCAGGCAGGCTGGGGACACCCCATCCGGTCCCGAGGCTTTCCTGGCATTCAGCGAGGACAGGTGACGCAGAACCTCCGCCTCGCTCACTACTGGGGTGGGAGAGCTCGGGCTTGCAAAGAGGGCAGCGGGGGGGGGGGGGGGGGGCGGTACCTCTGACGGTCTGTCAGGTCCTCAAATTTGCAATGGAAGCTACTCAGTTCCTCAGCTAGCTCAGTGCTTGGTGTTGCATGGAGAGGGGGAGGCTTGTAGTTTGTGACCGCCTTGAGCCCCCTCCAAACAGCCTGTGGGTCGTTTGAGCTTAGGTTCTACCTCATCTTATCTGCATATTCCATTTTAGCCACTCTCAGTTCTTTGTTGAGGGAGTTCCTTGCTATCCTGAAGTCCTCTATAAAGCTGGACTTATGTGCAGCCTCTTTTTGCTTCCGCAGCTTACGTAACTTGTTGGAGAACCAGGGTTTATTGTTCGGATAGACCCTGGAGGACTTTGAGGGAATGCAGGTTTCCTCACAGAATCTTATGTAGGAAGTGACAGTGTCAGCCCATTCATCCAGGTTAGGTGATTCCAGAGCCCTCCAGTCTGTGTTGTCAAAACAGGTCTGAAGTTGTTCTTTTCCCTCGTTTGACCACACTTTTGCAGATTTGAGAACTGGTTTTGCTGCTTCTCTAGGTCGGAATCAGGTGGATGAGGTTGTGGTCAAATTAACCCAGTGCGGCCCGTGAGATTACTTTGTAGGGGTCTTTCAGGATCGTGTAACAGTGATCCAGTGTGCTGTCGTTCCTGATGGGGCAGGTAACGTGCTGATGGAAGCGTGGCAGCTCCCGGCGGAGGTTGGCTTTGTTGAAATCGCCCATTACAATAAACAAAGAGTCTGGTAGGGTCGTCTCCCACTGTGTGATGATGTCACTCAGATCCCGTTCGGCCAGCTTGACATCCGCATCAGGTGGGATGTAAACCCCCATAAGGACGTAGGATGAGAACTCTCTGGGTGATTCAGACAATACTGATGCATGGAAGATCAGCAGGATGCCAGACAACTGTAATATTTAACCACTTGCCGACCGCACACTCATAACGCACATCGGCAAAGTGGCAGCTGCAGGACCAGCGACGCAGTTCTGCGTCGCCGGCTGCAGGCTAATTAATCAGGAAGCAGCCGCTCGCACGAGCGGCTGCTTCCTGTCAATTCACGGCGGGGGGCTCCGTGAATAGCCTGCGGGCCGCCGATCGCGGCTCGCAGGCTAAATGTAAATACAAGAGGAAATAATACGCTTTGTTTACATTCGTACAATGCTGCTAACAGTAGCAGTGTTGTACCAGATCAGCGATCCCCGGCCAATCAGCGGCCGGGGATCGCTGTCACATGACAGGCAGGAGCCTGTTAGAGGCTGCACTTCCTGTGCAGCCTCTGATCTCCGGGGGAAGGGAGGTAGGAGAGGGAGGGGGGGAATGTCGCCGCGGAGGGGGGCTTTGAGGTGCCCCCCCCGCAAACCTCAGGCAGGCAGGAGCGATCAGACCCCCCCTGCACATCATCCCCATAGGGGGGAAAAAAGGGGGGCGATCTGGTCGCTCTGCCTGCTACCTGATCTGTGCTGGGGGCTGCAGAGCCCACCCAGCACAGATCACAGAATACAGCGCTGGTCCTTAAGGGGGGGTAAAGCGTGGGTCCTCAAGTGGTTAAAAGGAAATAAATATGGCAGCCTCTATATCCCTCTCACTTCATGGGTCCTTTAAAGTGGACCTGAACTCAGAAGAAAAACATAGAGAAATGCACCCTGTATGAATTTAGAGAGTTTAGAGTCTAGTTCTCCCTCATCTGTGACTAATCACAAATGTAGTTTGATCACTCAGCTGTGTCAGCTGGCTGCCTCAGCAGAGCAGCTAATTTGTAAACAAAGGGTATTAACAATATGTCTGCTTTCATGAAAGCAGGAAGTAGACACGCTGCAGATTTATATCAGCTGTAATAAAGAATTGTTTTTTCTTTAAAGGTTTTTATGCTGTTGCTTATCTTTTACAGCAGAGAGAAAGTTCTCAGTTCAGGTCCGCTTTAAAGTGAACCCGAAGTGAAAATTAACTGATGTGATAAACAATTGTACTTAACCTATTACTCATCAAAATAACTTTTTTAGATATCCCATGGTTTTATTTTATATTTAAACATTTACAAATTAGAATGAATGTTTTGTTGCCTCTGCACAGTGGCAGTCTATTAAGTGTCCCTACATGAAAATACATGAACTATTGACCTTTACCTATCTCCCTCTGCTCTCCATCTGCTCTCAAAAAGACTTTTATGGCTGTAATTTTCTTTTCAGTGATTTTTACTATATTGCCGACAAGGTACCGACAAGACAGAAGCTGTCACTTCCATGCCTAAAAATTAACTCTTTCAGGCAGCAAAATAAAAAAAGTAAAACAGCCTGGTTATGAAGATGTTTTGCAATGTACAGTACATACACCTGTTTATCTCATGTCACAAGTCACCTCGGGTAATCTTTAAAGTGGATCCGAGATAAACTTTTACTCATTGCATAATTGTGTTCCTTTCATATAGTTTATAGGGCATTCCTCAAGCCAAATACTTATTTTTGTTTTGTTCTAATACTCCAATTCCCTATAAACTAAACAAGCCTCGCCCACAGCTTCCCCAGAGTGCCTTGGCACTCTAAGCCTTAGTAGCAGGGGCTTATGGGAGCTCGGTCTAGGCAGGAGGAGGAGGAGGTTACTGGCCAGAGATTTCAGAGGCAGAGGGGAGGAGGGAAGAGGAGAGGGGAGTGAAGTTTTCAAAGGCTGAGGGCTGGAGATACAGATCAGCTTGCTTGTGTGTAATGTCACAAACAAAACATGGTCACTCTCACTGTATCACAGGAATAAATAATCATAAACTGTTGAAGCTGTTTGCAGCTAGATTTGTAAATTCTGTGTAAACTATCTAAACTTTAGATAAGATATATAGACAAGTTACTTGTTATAGTTAGTTTTTCATCTCGGATCCGCTTTAAGGCAGACGCAGCACTGCCCACGCTGCTGGTAGCTGATTCAGGAGGTGTGGCCAAATCTATAACATCTAGATACTCTGCTGATTGAACTAATAGCTTTTATGCTTAGTTGCATTTAGATGTGTTTTAACTCAGGTTATCATGGAAGTATCAACATGAAAAGAGATAAAACAGTGTAGGACTTCTGCTACTATGGTCCATCTCTAGCAAGGAGAATCGATTGCTTTAATATATCATTTTATAATTAGCCAAGTGCTGTGCTGTTTATTACCCGGACATATACAGCTGTTAGCGGTTCCCAAATTACTTTCTGATTGGCTGCAGCGCTGCATTCATCTTTGCACTGTGCAATAAAATAAAATTGAAAGAGTTAATTTCCAGAGTCTTTGTCCTTTACTCTCTGTGTGTTGGAAGGAAAGCAATTTCCCGAATCAGTCCGGACGCAGACGTGCACATATGACCGGCGATCAGTCATTTCCTCTCCCTAAGAGCCATTAACAGGTTTCCAACAAGGGATGGGCTCATTAGCTAAAAATTAAACAACATATAGGTTCTTACAAGTGGGGCGGTTCAGCTCATTGTCTTCCCAATCCAACAGAGCTTGATGAGCCCTTGGAAAGTAATAGTAGTCACATAAATCTTCCACTGTGAATGGGACACATAAAGTAGGGTACAGGTCCTCCAGGCTGTAGAAAGGAAATGCTTTCTCGGTGATAGGTCCTTTCTGTTATTGTAAGTGAAAAAGGGCAGGCACATTTAACTGCAATCCAACTTTATGTCCTTTTTATACGTTACAAAGAAATGTAAAGGTCATTGTTATTTGACCCAATCAGAGCCCCATCAGAAATCATAATTGTATCTGATTAGTTGGATATTTTTGTTATTTTAAAGAGAGTCTGAAGCTAATTTGAAAAAAAAAATTTCACCTAAGGAAAGGCTCTGAGTTTTATAAAGTCCTATAAAGTCCTTTAAAGTCCTTTAAAGTCCTATAGAGTGCTAACCACTATGCCACGGTGGCGGAGTGGTTAGCTCTCTGGCCTTGCAGCGCTGGGTCCCTGGTTCAAATCCCAGCCAGGTCAACATCTGCAAGGAGTTTGTATGTTCTCCCTGTGTCTGTGTGGGTTTCCTCTGGGCACTCCGGTTTCCTCCCACATCCCAAAAACATACAGTTAAGTTAATTGGCTGCCTCCTAAAATTGGCCCTATACTATGATACGTACACTCCACAATACATACATAGTTATATGGCTATGATAAGGATTAGATTGTGAGCTCCTCCGAGGGACAGTTAGTGACAAGACAATATATACTCTGTACAGTGCTGTGGAAGATGTTGGCGCTATATAAATATATAAATACTAAATAATAATAATAGAGACCTCCTGGTCCCGTCTATCCTGTGCTGGCTCCCCTGTTAGTAGTCTCTGATTGATCAATTGCTTTCTGCCCCTGCCCAAGACTTCGGAAGTCTTTGGGAGACCAAGTGCTCCCGAAGATGGGCTGCTCCATACTGTGCATACGCTGTTAGCACGCTGTCTCGCGTGTTTGCGCTTGCGTAGTATGTAGCTGCCCGTCTTCGGGAGCACTCAGATGCCTGAAGACTTCCAAAGCCTCTCGCAGCGGGAGATTTGAACCGGGGATCCATCGCTGGAACGGGAAGGCTCATTAGGACCCAGAGCCTACCCTTTCCATAGGTAAGTATCTGTTCAGATTTACTTTAAGAAAGAAGGTATTTGAAGGTTATCTGGCGTCCAAAATGCAAGACCATGATGCATTACTTCTGAGTAGTGGGTGAAGCTGTGCAAATAAATTCTCTAAACCCTTGTAAACCAAGTAAAGTGAAAATAATGACTGCACATGTGCAATGAAAAGCAGCTTTGGATGGATTCTTGAGTAAGGTGAGATAATTCATGAATCAACCTCCATGTACCGTGGAAAAAGAAAAGAACTCTGTTTCCGCCAAGTTTATTTTATACTTTGCACTTACTTTGCAATACAGCGCCAATATATTTCCTTTACAGAGAACATTGGGAAATTCATATCAATCGCTTTCCCTCAAAAAAGTTTTATAATCTGCTGCTATCATACTCCAAAACAGTAGCTCTTGAAGTATGCTAGTGGTGGGTTTAAACTTTAAACCAACCCATAGATGCTAAAGACCTCCTACATTTACCTTTCATTTTGTAGAAGTCCAGGACCAGTTCTAGTCTTTCTGCCGTCTGAAGCAATACATTGTGAGGATGCTCCCCCCCACCCCCCACACACGTGTGTGTGCAAAGCTAGACCGGAGAGGGGTGATATCGAGTTTGGGGGTAAAGCCAATGAAATTAGGACCAAAGGACATACTGGGTGTCGTGCTGGTGGTGGTGCAGGATAGCTGTGCCTGTGGCCATGATGGACATGAGGCCAGAAGTAACTGGCATAAGCCAGGGTAATCATCCTTTATTTTTTGGGTACAGTCAACTGAAGTATGTCCAAGTGACATACTGTGTGCCGTGCTGGTGGTGCTACAGGATAGCTGTGTCTGTGGCCAGGGCTACAGCCCATTGAAATGCAAGGATACATTTATTAAGGCAAACTTGACATACAGTAGCAATTCAAAGCATGTGAACCCTTTGGAATTATATGGATTTCTGGAAAAATTGGTCATAGAATGTGATCTGATCTTCATCTAAGCCACAACCAAGTTTAGCAAGACATTTTGCAGGAGAACTTAAAGAGAACCAGAGATGAATCACCCTCTTGTATTTTACCTTATAAATCAGTGGGATAATGACAGTAAACACCTAATCTGCTCTTTGTTTTATTGTTCTCTATTTAATCTGACTGTTATCACCTCTGATAAGAATCCCTGACTGAGCACCTAGTCTAGCTTTGCTACTGAAAGATTATAGCTGTGTCTGTCTTCTCTGGTGTCTTTTCAAGCCCGAGCCTGCCCCTTTGTGGCTCTGCTATAATGACTCAGCAATATTTATTCCCGGCAAAGCTAGACTGAATGCTCAGTCAGGGATTCTTATCACAGCTGATAACAGACACTTTTAGCAGTGAGGATGAAACAGAGAGCATGGTAAGTGTTTTCTCTAATGTTCTTACTGATATATATGGTAAAATACACAAGGGTGCTTCGTCTCTGGTTCCCTTTAAGGCCATCTGTCCACCAGCTGAAGCTCAGCAGAAGATGGGTGTTGCAACAGGACAACAACCCAAAGCATAGAAGTAAATCAACAACAGAATGGGTTAAACAGAAGAAAATATGATTTCTGGAGTGGCCCAGACAGAGTCCTGACCTCAACCTGATTGAGATGCTGTGGCATGACCTCATGTAAGTGATTTACACCAGACATCCCAAGAATATAGCTGAACTGAATCAGCTCTGTAAAGAGGAATGGTCAAAATTTACTTTTGACCATTGTGCACATCTGATCTGCAACTACAGGAAACGATTGGTTAAAGTTATTGCTGCCAAAGGAGATTCAACCAGTTATTAAATCCAAGGGTTCACATACCTTTTCCACCTGCACTGTGCATGTTTAGATGGTGTGCTCAATAAAAACATGGAGACATATAATTATTTGTGTGGTATTAGTTTAAGCAGACTGTGATTGTCTATTGTTGTGACTTAGATGAAGATCTGTTCACATTTTATGACCAATTTGTGCAAAAACCCATATAATTGCAAAGGGTTCACATACTTTTAATTGCTACTGTACAAGACACAGAGGATCAGCAAGACTGACTGCTCAGCCACAGAACAGCTGACACGTTTCTGACCCACCTGGGTCCTTAGTCGTAGCCTGAGAAGGTTTACGACATCTTGTCCTGCACCACCAAGTTTTGCTTCAACATGCTATATATTGGCACTTGCACCAGGGGATTGAGCTATGATCTGCAGTGTGTTTTGACTAGTAGAGAGCTTCATGAAATGCGTTTCCATGTTCAAGCAGCTGCATCCAAGCCCTCCATTACAAGAGAAAAGCACTTTACAAATGTTAGCTCATTTCATAGCTCACGGTCATCTGGTAGTGCCATTTCAAAAATGGACAGACAAAAACATATATTCGCTGTAGAAGTATGATTTTTGCAGTTGCATCACCAAACCATGAAGATCTTTGGGCTTTCTTCTCTCTTTTCCATGCCTTTTAATAAAAAAGGGAACGGGCCTGCCTAGGTGTCCTTCCTGTGTATATGTTCCCCCATTATGTGTACGGCTGCAAAGGTTACGAAATCAACACATTAAGTTTTACAGGAAACACTTTTCAGTGCTTGAGAAGCTATTTATTTTCTTTGTGAAACTTGATTGTTCTTTCTAAAACATAAATAAATGAGGTGCAAAAAGAAGGCAAATGGCTTCAATGAAGGGAGACTGAAATTAAACAAAAACACAGACGTGAGATGACAGATGGAAGATCTGACCACCACATGATAACATTATAATTCTATGTTCCCATTCTCAGAATCCTCCAACTCTATCTTATCTTGGGAAACACTGATTATCAGGCAGGAAAATAAATTTAGTAAAAAGGTTCCGCTCTTGAGCTCGAGTAGTTGGGTGGGGGGTGGTGGTGATTCGTGACAGTTCTGCATTGATTAAAAGTAGTCCATGAACATATTTCAATATCTTTACCTAGTTAGTATCAGTCAGATCAGGCAGTGGTTATCTTAATCCTATGCGTTGCCTTGCTTACAGGTTGAATAATGGGTGTGTCTGGTAGAAGAACTTTAAGGAACTACTGGAACCAGAAAGAAAAAACACAGAAAACACCACAAGTGCCTATACAGTGTAGTATTAATATAAATTGGATGAGATGGTGAGTAAATAACTACTTAGGAACCTAGGACGATAAAGGGAACCATATGAATGAGAAAATGGAGATCTGGCCTCACACGGTTTTGTGGATGAGACTTCTTCCAAATTATTGTTGGTTGCTCTCCAAAAAGAGGTGCTCCTTTGCTCCAGACAGCTAACTCAAAGACACTGCTTTTTCTTGACCTGAAGAATCGGGTAAGACCAGTGAAACGTGTTGTCCTATTGTGTATTCAATAAAAAATGTCTTTTATACTTTATGCCCTCTGTTGAGGTCAGATTATTTTATTTTACAATCTTGACAAATTTTGAACATATAGAATTGTATGTTGTGTTTTCCTCCTCCCATCTGTTATACCTAAAGGTTGAGTTCAAGACTCTTCTGTTATATTTTATTTATTTAAGTATTTATATAGCGCCGACATATTACGCAGCGCTGTACAGAGTATAGCACAGGGGCTCACAATCTAGTCTCTATCATAGTTATATGTCTATGTATGTATTGTGTAGTGCATGTATCATAGTCTAGGGGCTAATTTAGGGGGAAGCAAATTAACGTAACTGTATGTTTTTGGGATGTGGGAGGAAACCAGAGTACCCAGAGGAAACCCACGCAGACACTGGGAGAACATACAAACTCCTTGCAGATTTTAGTAGTGAGGAGAAGAAAGATGCGTGCACCTTCCGTCCATAAACATCCGTGTTTATTTCAGCAGTGACAATAAAGTTTCACATAGGATCCGTCATAGCATTTAGATTAGTAACATACTGACTTGTGAGGACACGAAACGGCCGTCGCTCTCTACCGCTTCTACCCGCCACCCACCTCCTTCACCACCATCTCCTCACAAGTCGGTATGTTACTAATCTAACTGCTATGACGGATCCTATGTGAAACTTTATTGTCACTGCTGAAATAAACACGGATGTTTATGGACGGAAGGTGCACGCATCTTTCTTCTCCTCACTACTAAGATTGACTACTTCTGTTCCTATTATATGGCGGAGCACACGTCCTAACAGTGATCGACAGCAGGATCCAGTTGGAAGTGGGGAGAGTGGCTTTTTTTTTTTTATTCCTTCCACTGTCTAGTTGAATGGGAGTGCCGCACCTTCTTCTTTTTAGTACAACAAACTCCTTGCAGATGTTGACCTGGCTGGGGTTCAGTGCTGCAAGGTGAGAGTGCTAACCACTACGCCACCATGCTGCCCATATATAGAGCATTATACAACATTAACATACAAAGCACACGCACACAGGAAGGTCACAAGAAAGATTACAAGTTCATTTACTTTTTTAATTCTTTATTTTTACCTTAGCTCGTATGTATTTCTTATAGATTTATACTTTTTTTTTTTTTTAAGCATAGTACAGGGGCCCTATCCATGCGCGCTAACTTATGCAGCTCCGGCAAAAGGCTGGGCCACACCATCCCAGGGAAACCTATCCACCGGATACGCACCTGATCCCTGGGAAAGCCGAGCTGCCGGCCTTCAGGCCTGACATCGGCCCTTCTCGCTCCTCTGCTGACGTAGGAGTGCCCCACGATCCAGACCACCACCTGCGGACCTGCAACAAAAGAAACAAAAACTGACAACAATTGCCCCGTTCCCCGAAACCACTACCCCCTAGATTAGATGGGGTCTAATATAAGACCTATACCGAGCTGACTCCCAACGTCCGATCTGCTTGATGACCCCTTCACTCAATCCCCACCTTGACGCCTCAGTAGCTGCCCCAATACGGAAAGAGTGGGAGGCAAACTCCAGGAAAGGGAGGCCGAGCTGGCCCAAACATTTTCGAAATACCGCGGTAAACTGAAAACGGGACATAGACGTGCTGTCCATGTGGACCAAAAATACCGGTGCCTGTGAGGGGCGTGCCGACATAAACCTCTGCACGTTTAACAGAGGGCATAATGGACCGCCAATCTGGAACAGCGTAATGGTCCAGCCCCTGCCCCGTTGGTCGGTTTTTGAACGTGGTAAATAAATGACCACCGTATCAGCGAGGACCTTAACATGTTCCGCCAGAATGCCTCCCACTCCCAATTTATTCCTACTTACTAATTCCCCGATTCTAAAAGCACCAAAAAAGGCCAGCACAAATGCGGTCTGAAATAGGCCGCACTCATAGCTTGAGGAACATAAGTCTGGCAGCACCGCCGCCAGCCTGCCCAACAATTCAAACGTGACCGGGCGTCTAGCCTCCCTGCGAATTGTTCCCACCCTGTACCCCTTCAGTGCCTGTTTTACCCGAAAATCTTTAGTGACATCTAATAACCCCCTAACCTTAAACCAAAAAGCCAATGCTGACAATTTCTTGACCACCGCTGACGCCGAAATACCCTCCACAAAATTGGTACCCAGGAAATATAACAACAAACACAGTCGCTCCTCATCTGACGCGCAGCCGCCCACTTGTACCATCAAAACGTCCCACGCGTTCCATACCAGCGTGTACGCTGCCGTAGACGACTCAGACAAGGATCTCCCGATCATACAGGATACCGCTCGAAAGGAATCTTCCACGCCGCTGATGGGCAAGGAACCCCACGTTCTTCCGCCATGGGAACCGCCGCCCGGAATCTGTCCCACTGGAATCGAGAAAGTGCGTCAGCGACCACGTTATCAACCCCTGGCAGATGTACAGCAAACAAATAAATATTAAACCGCAAGCAGTCCAAGACCAACTGCCGCATCAGGCTTATCACCGGTGGAGAGGACGCCGAACAGCTGTTGATCGCCGAGACCACCCCCATGTTGTCACAGTTGATCTTGACTCGCCTATTGGCTAGCTGCCTTCCCCAAATCTGAACCGCCACCACTATGGGGAAGAGCTCCAACAAAACCAGATTGGAAGTAAATCCCGCCTCCACCCAGGACCTATCCCAAGGAACCGCACACCATCGACCTGCGAAAAAGGCCCCGAAACCATGGGCGCCCGACGCATCCGTGAACAGCTCTAACTCCGAGTTACTCACCGTTTCCTGCATCCATAGAGACTTGCAATTGAAATCTGCCAAGAAAATCAACCACACCTGCAGGTCCGCCTTGAGATCCGCCGTTAAACGAATGCGGTGGTGTGGCGCTGATATCCCCGCGGTCGCCATAGCCAAACGCCTGCAGAATATACGCCCCATGGGCATTATTCTGCAGGCGAAATTTAACTTACCTAGCATGGACTGTATCTCCCGCAACGTCATTTTCTTGCTACGAATCGCGGCCAAAATGATATCCTTTAGGTTCTCCACCTTGTCAGTCGGCAAACTACATTCCATAGCAACGGTATCTATGGTAATGCCTAGAAATTTTAGCGACGTGACCGGGCCCTCTGTCTTATCCTCCGCGAGTGGGACCCCGAAGCGTTCGCAGACGTGCCGCATGTTGGCCAACGCATATGCACAATCAGGGGAACCTGCTGCTCCCATAAATAAAAAATCGTCGAGATAATGGATAATTGATGACACGCTCGACACATCCTTTACGACCCACTCCAAAAACGTGCTAAACCGCTCAAAGTACGCGCAAGAAATGGAGCACCCCATGGGTAGGCACCGGTCCACGAAATACTCACCTTTCCAAAAACAACCCAACAAACGAAAACTGGAAGGATGAACGGGTAGCAGCCGAAAAGCCGACTCGATGTCGGTTTTTGCCAACCATGATCCTTGACCCAAACGCCTGACCCAGCCTAAGGCCGTGTCGAATGAAGTGTACACCACTGACGTATCATCGCCTAACAAACCATCGTTAACCGACGAACCCCGAGGAAACGACAAATGATGTATTAGTCGAAACGACCCCGGTTCTTTTTTAGGAACCACGCCCAACGGGGACACAATCAAATCAACTAATGGCCGAGAAGTAAACGGCCCAGCCAAATGACCCACTGCCACTTCCTTCGCAAGCTTCATATCCACGACGCCTGGGAACTCATAAGCAGACTTCAAATTCCTAAAAGGGGGGTCCGACCGCAATAAGCAACTGCTAGGGATCCGGAAACCCTCCTCGAAACCTGCCCTCAAAAATTCGGCCACTTCCCGCTCAGGATACCTGTTTAGGAAGCGCGCCATCTCTACCCCCTTCACCGGCGTCGTCCCTCTTACGTGTAGAATCCCCAGACTTTGCCCTTCGCTGCTTGTAGCACCTGGAAGCCGCATGTGAGCCTCCGCAATTGGAGCACTCGTGCTTAAAGCGGCAGGACTGACCAAAACGACAGGATCCGTCGTTAAATTGCCAGCAGATGCCCTTTCCTCGGGTAGCCAGCTGGCCAGCGGGGGCCGACCCGCCGGCAACCGCGGGACAGGACTGAGTCGCTCTGGCTGGGATCATCAACCGCATCCACAAGGTAATATCCTTGTGATCCCAGCGGATCACAGGCCTTACCGCCTTCTCCTGCCTGAACTGCTCGTCATACCGCAGCCAAGCGTTCCCGCCGTACGACCGATGAGCCTCCCCGATTGAGTCCATGTAACCAAACAGCGCCGAGCAATGCTCGGGCTGTTTCTCCCCAATCACGCTTGCCATGATTGAAAAGGCCTGGAACCAGTTCTGGAACGTGCGGGGAATCAATCTGTAACGCCTTTCCCCCTCCCTCTTTTTTTCGTCCGGCTTGCCCTTATCTAGATTAAATTTTTCCAGCTGAAGGAGCGAAAATATCTCGATATATTCGCCCTTCCAGATTCTTTCTTTCACTTCTTGCTTCAAATGGGAACCTAGAAGGCCATTGAAGCAAATGTAAAGCTCCGCGTGCGATGCATCAGCTAAGCGCACCTGGCCCGCCCCACTGGATAAGGAAGAATCGCCCCCTGTACCCTCAGTCTGCACCGCCACCTCCGACTGCACACTAACCAAGCCTGGTATAATAGGTTGGGCCGCCTGAACCACCCCTTGCGTGACCTGTCCCACCGTCTGGGGCACGGGAGCCCCAAACGGTGCCAACCCCGCGTGCGATACCGGTGACGCCACCACTGGGGGTGCAGGTGCCCAGACCCCCACTGGTGACAGGGGTGACCCGGGTGGTAACAAAACCGACGCCCCCGCCCCGGAAGGTGGAGGCTGCGCCTGCGCTAACTGCGACCCTAATCCTGCCGTCAAACCGCCAGCCCCCCCTTGACGTCCCCCACAAATCCCCAACAATAACGTGGCTAGAGCATTAACTGCGGCTAAATTGGCCTCACCTGGCTGCTCCGGACGCATGTCCCTGCCAGCGGTCATACCGGATCCACTCGCTGTAGCGACATCCTCATCTGCTGCCGAGTCACCTTCAGAAGCAGAGCCGCCCCCGGATGCCAGGCCCCTGCCTCGCTGGTCTTGCTGTGTCTGTTGCCGCTGCGTGCCGCTGTCCGACTTGCGCTTCTTTTTTGCCGATCCCCCCGACTTGCTTCTGCCTGCCGAGCTCCTGTTCTCCCCCTGGGTCCGGTGGGCTGCCGCCGCGGAAGGAGGGGCGGCACCCGTGGGGTGATGGTCCTTGCGCTGGGCCCGCTTAGTCTGGCGCGCCGCGCGGGGACTAAGGGCCGCATCCACTCCGGCTGCTTGCTGGTGGGAGGAGCTGGCCGCGCTGGATGGCCCTTCCCCCGCTGACTCCCGTTGTTGGCTGGGATTCCTCCCGCTGGGCCCCCGGGTTTTGGGAGGGCGCTTTGCTGGGGGGGGCGGAGGGTCCCTTAAGGGGCTCCCTGAGCGACGCTGCGCTCCATCATGGGGCTCTGGGCTAAGCCTCTCCGGAGGCCTGGACTGTCTCCTCTCTTCTCCCCTCTGCTCACCTGCCTGGTTGCCTGCATCCGTGCTTGGAGCGCTGGGGGCCGCCGCCGCCTCTGGCGCGCTGGCCGCCGCAGCCTCCGCCGATGTGCCCGCTCCCATGGCCGCCAGCTGCACAGTCACCCATGCGGGGCCCCTGGATTCCGCCTCTGCCCGGATCCGGGCTACCAGAAGCTCCAAACTTTCCATACTATCAGCGGGCGTCCGGCAAGCAGCTTCTTCTCCTACGCTGCTCTAACCGGAAGTGCCCGCCCCCTAACCTCCGCCGCCTGCCCGGGAAAACTTGGGACTCCCTCTTCCTACGCTGCCCGCCCCCTTCCTATACTACTACCTACCAATCCATCCGCCCACCCCCAATTAACCCTGCACTAACCGGGGAGACGGCTACCCCATCATGCCCAGGCCCTCCGCACTTCTCTGGCTCCGGCTACAGGCCCTATCTGCAGGATCCAGTTGGAAGTGGGGAGAGTGGCTTTTTTTTTTTATTCCTTCCACTGTCTAGTTGAATGGGAGTGCCGCACCTTCTTCTTTTTAGTACAACAAACTCCTTGCAGATGTTGACCTGGCTGGGGTTCAGTGCTGCAAGGTGAGAGTGCTAACCACTACGCCACCATGCTGCCCATATATAGAGCATTATACAACATTAACATACAAAGCACACGCACACAGGGAGGTCACAAGAAAGATTACAAGTTCATTTACTTTTTTAATTCTTTATTTTTACCTCAGCTCGTATGTATTTCTTATAGATTTATACTTTTTTTTTTTTTTTTAAGCATAGTACCCTTCTTTGCTGTGACACCTGACTACGTGGAGGATACATTAGTCACAAATTTTTTGGGTAGAAAGTTGGATCCTGTTCACACAGCCATTTCTGCTCTATATGCTGGACATCCTCATCTGAATCAATAAGCACAAAAGTGGTTTTCATCTTTGATGAGAGGTGGAAATCTATAGGAATCACATCAGTGTTATTGGGCAGATACTGCAGAACTTGCAGCTCCAACTTTTCAAGATATTCTCTGTGACATGCAGGCCCGGATTTACCTCACAGGAGCCTATAGGCACAGATGTCCTGGTACCCTAGACTTCTCCCTCCATGAACCAACAATCCCCCACCAAACAGCAACACCAGTGTGCTGGCTATAACAGCTGTCACTTCACCCTTAGTTCCCTTTCCTGTCATAGGTAGCTACAGATTCCCCTTAGTATTAGGTAGCCATAAGTATCCTAAATATTAAGTAGCTAGAGGAGCCCACAAGGATTAGGTAGCTGAAGAAACCTCAGTATTAAGTAGCTAGAGCTGCCCTGATTGAAGGGAGACTTCTTCAGTGCAATGCAAGCTAGGTGAATAACCTCTCATTTATGCTTTCATCAGGACTCTGCATAGGAAGGGAGGGAGGTGCTCAGAGAGGGAAGTGAGCCACCTTTCCATCATCCGGCGCCTGTAGGCACGTGCCTATAGTGCCTTATGGTAAATACGGCCCTGGTGCCATGCGTTGTGTGCTGTCTAATATGCTCATGCAGCAACATCATTTCCTATGATGACATTTCAGGTTATTTACCTTAAAGAGAAACTCCAACCAGGAATTGAACTTTATCCCAATCAGTAGCTGATACCCCCTTTTACATGAGAAATATATTGCTTTTCACAAACACACCATCAGGGGGTGCTGTATGACTGATTTTATGCTGAAACCCCTCCCACAAGAAGCTCTGGGACCGCTGTACTTTTGGCAGTTTGTTACAATGTAACAAGGTTCACAGACAGGAATTAGCTGTTTCCAACTGCCAAAACAGCAAGCAGCAGCTACATAACCTGCCCACAATAAAAATGTCACCATGTAATAAATGTCAGAATGTAAATCGGGGAGAGGAAAGATTTTACAATGAGCAAACACTGACTAAATAATTTATACATAATTATTGTAAAAATGAAGCACTTTTTATTGCATTATTTTCACTGGAGTTCCTCTTTAAATAGCTGTCTTAGTTTCTCGGCTAGCTTAAAAAGCCACTACATTAAAGAGAACGTCCAATGAAAATAGACAGAGCCTGTAATGACAGGCTCTGTCTCATGAGGACGGATGGGGGTCTGCGGGGTTGTATATGTTACCTGTCCTGAAGTCTTCAGGCAGAGAGAAAAGCTCCAACCCCTCCTCGGCAGTGCAGCGGCGGCCATGTTTCCAAAGACTGCCAAAGGTCTTCAGAGACCTCCGCCTGCGTGGCTGCAGCTCGCCCCCAGCTCAGCAGCCATCAAAAAGAACTTGGCACCCACATCCTTATTGGTGGCTGCTAAGCTCGGGGTGGGCTGCAGCCACGCAGATAGGCACGCACAGAGCCCTGGTGGCAGGGAGGAAGAGCGTTCACCTTCCTGGATGGATGATGACTATCCAGGTGAGTATTTTGCCCCCCCCCCCCCCCCCCCGTCCCTTCCAATCCTCCATCGTGCAGACTGAGCCTGTCATTACAGGCTCTGTCTATTTTCACTGGAAGCACTCTTTAACTGCTTAAAGCAAACCTGAAACGAAAAAAGACTTATGATACAATGAATTGTATGTGTAGTACGGATAATGAATAGAACATTAGTAGCAAAGAAAAGAGTCTCATTTTTATTTTAGGTTATATAGCATTTATTACGTCATTGCGTCATACTGTCACAGTTGCAATTTTAAAACCACACTCTGGGGGAGATTTATCAACGCATTACCAACAGTTTTTTCTTCTTAATCTGTTCTAACCAGCAGGGAAAACAGTTCTGCATGATAATAAGAACCTTCTTAAATCCTAAGTAATAGTGGCAATTTAGCATGAATTTCTAGAGCTTCACTACAGTTAAGAAGAGTGCAAATCCCTCCCTAAACTGGCACAGATTAAGAAGTGCTTGATAGCAGTTCTACAGGTGTAGAACTGCAGGCTATACATGATTTGTGAGGTGCTCCTCCCCCTGCTGAATTCCTCTTCAGAGCCTGCTGCTTTCAATACAGCAGGTGTGTTGGTTACCTCAGCAACAGCAATTCCCCTCACACCCTGCACTGTCTGAGAGACCTTCCTAGCTCCTCCTATTTTACAACAGTTTTAGAAGGAATCTGCACATCTGATGATTTCTTAAGATGCCTGAGACAGTTCTGCACGGATTTCTAAAAACCTACTAATATTTTGTCTCAGACACTCTTGATAAATCTGGTCCTCTGTCTTTTAAGCTATAAAACAGAGTAGAAATAATGACCCTTCGAACTTTCCTGCAGTAAAACCTTATCAAAAGCTGTCTCTCAGTGTTTCTTGGCTGTTTAAAGAGAATCTGAAGTGAGAATAAATCTCGCTTCAGAGCTCATATTCAGCAGGGGCATGTGTGCCCCTGCTAAACCGCCGCTATCGCGCCGCACAACGGGGGTCCCTTACCCCCCCAAATCCCCTCCGTCCTCGCCGGGGATCTCTTCCGCATAGAGGCAGGGCTAACCGCCACAGCCCTGCCTCACGCGCGTCTGTCAGCGCGTATCTCCGCCTCTCCCCCGCCCCTCTCAGTCTTCCTTCACGATGCACCGCTGATAGACGCGCTGAGAGGCAGGGCAGCAGCCGTTAGCCCTGCCTCAACAGCAGCAAAATCTACGACCAAGTTGGTCGTTGATTTTGCAGGGGGGGATTTGGGGGGTAAGGGACCCCCGTATAGCCGCGGGATAGCGGCGTTTTAGCAGGGGCACACATGCCCCTGCTGAATATAAGCACTAAAGCGAGATTTATTCTCGCTTCAGTGTCTCTTTAAGTGCTTCAGAAAACAGGACAGGATAATACAATGCATTATCTCATAAGTTTATTTTTGCTTCAAGTTTGTTTTTCAAGTGGTATTAAACTCTGATGTAATATTCAATAAAAATGTGTTTTCCTACATTTTATAACCCATGCAATTATCATATTTGCTTTTGTGCATAAGTATTATTATTTATTTAGAAATTACAAGTTCACAAAGTTCAGTTTATTTACTCTGAGTCTGAAAGCATTTTATTCATAACTAATGTATTTATATTGTAATGTTCTCAGTAATGATTTCCGAGCTGCTGTCTATGTTCCGACTACAAACTCCTGTGAGGGAATGTTTACATTCTTCACTTGCTACAATTCATTAAACACAAAATAATGTTATCACCAGTTTGGATGCGGCTCTCACTACAGGGAGGAACAGATTTCCAACAGATTTCAGAATGAAATCTATTGGAAATCGATCTAAATGCATTATTGGACCATTAGATCCAATGCAACTCTATGGGCCTAGATTTTCCATCCTGTCAGATCCACCAAATCGATCGAAATCGATCGAAATCGGCCGCAAATCAATCGGCAATCGACCAGTGTATGGGCCCCTTAAGTTAGACAATGAATAAAGCAGTTATGAATAAAATGCAAAGTAAGCTCACAGAGTAAACAAAGTGTACTTTGGGAACGTATCATTTCTAAATGAATAATAATACTTATGCACAAAAGCAAATATGCTAACTGTATGTTATATAAAAAGTAGGAAAACATGTTTTTATTGAATATTATGTCAGGGTTTTATACCGCTTTAAAGCGGAATAAAACCCAGCATTTCTTCTTTGTTTAAAAAGATTATTTACAGCACATTATATACTACCACCGGTTTTTTTTTTACTAGAACAGCATTTAAAGGGTTAACACAGGACTAACAAGTTCCCTGCCGGGAGAAAGCTGGATGCATCCGAACTGTAGACAATGTTATCTTGTGTTTGCTTAATTGTATCAAGTGAGGAATGTGACACATTCTCTGACCGTGCAGACTCTCCTGAACACAGACAGACATTAAGAAAGTATTTCTGCTTAAATTAAAAGATGAATAAACCTGTTATGAATAAAATGCAAAGTCACCTCTCAGACCAATAAAAGTGTACTTTGGGAACTTTTAATTTCTAAATGAATAATACTACTTAAGCACAAATGCAAATATGAAAACTATATGGCATATAAAAAGTAGGAAAACATGTTTTTTATTGAACATTATGTCAGGGTTTTATACCGCTTTAAAGGGAGCCTAAAGTGTAGTAAAAAAAAAGGCAGTTTACCTTACCTGGGGCGTCTACTGGACCCTTGCAATCGCCCTGTGCCTGCACCGGTACTCACAATCCTCTGATGTCCCGGCGGGGCTAACTAGAAATTTTCTCATACTGCGCCTGCGCAGGACGCTCTCGGAGATGGAAGCGCGAACGAGAACACTCTCGGCCATGGCTGTACAGGTGCAGTGGCCACCAACTGGCCAGGCAGAAGAAATCGAAACTTAGTCGTGGCGGGGGACCGGAGGACCGTGAGTACCCGGGCACAGGGCAACTGCAGGGGGCCGGTAGAAGCCCCAGGGAAACCTGCCTTTTTTTTTTACTACGGTTTAGGTTCCCTTTTATCAGTGTTTCTCAGCATTATTTTGGCACCTACCACTTTTGAATGTCTTTTACGGAATCTGCTGTCTTTATAGCTCAATTCACAGAGTGAAACCACTGTTTTATTTTTTAGAAGTCCGAATCCATAAAAGTAGCGTAGCAATAAGATAAGCAAAGGCTGCAACCGGCCTGGGGCCCTTGGTCCAGAGGGGCCCACTAAAGGCCCTCCCTCAACCGCAGTATTAGCTCTTCAATGGTGCTATGCTAGTAATGATCATTTTAATATATGATTTAAATAGTTGTAATCCTTAAAGGGACTCCGAGCTCATCTAAAAAATAAAAGTTTTACTCACCCGGGGCTTTTTCCAGCCCAGTGCTGGTCGGGAGGTCCCACGAGGGCGTCCTGGCTCCTCTCCTACTCCCCGCTCCGGAATGGCTGACCGGCCGCAGCCCGGGCGACATTTGGCCGAGTGTCGGGCTGCTCCTTCCGTGTATGACGCGGCTGACGTCACACGCCGGCCGCCTCGCGTCATCACGGCGGCCGGCGTGGCAGTACCGCGCACGTGCACTTTAATCGCGCATGCGCGGTACTGCCACGCCGGAAGGAGCAGCCCGACACTCGGCCGAGTGTCGCCCGGGCTGCGGCCGGTCAGCCATTCCAGAGTGGGGATTAGGAGAGGAGCCAGGACGCCGTCGTGGGACCTCCCGACCAGCACTGGGCTGGAAAAAGCCCCATGTGAGTACAACTTTTATTTTTTATATGAGCTCGGAGTCCCTTTAATAAACTGTTTCCCTCCTCTGCTTCCACCTCTCATACTGTGGATGTCCTTGGCAGGATTTGTTGCGCCATATGAATTGAACAAATATAGAATACTTGAGGGGCCCAATGTAAAACTTGCAATGGGGCCCAAAGCTCCTTAGCTATGCCACTGCCATGAAATGTGATAAATCAGAAGTGAAAGATTGTATACTGGATATGATGGGACAGTCAGGTTATCAGGTAAGTATAGATGAACTACATATCATTTTTTGTGTTTGAATACCACCTACCTTGATCATATACACTTTATTGTCCCCCATCCTACCTAATAAAAGTAATCTGCGTCTGTGTCAGGTGCCGAGTGCGCAGGCGTGGCTGACGCGGATGAGTGCACCTGGCATGTGCGGACACGGACGTGTGTGTGCGCGGGTGAACAGAGGGGCGCCTGCGGCAGACATCTAGATCCTGTTTCTGAAATGGGTTTAATTGGCTAGTTAATATATAATTTAAAAAGAATCTTTTTTATGCATGTTTTTGATAATAATTAGATGCTAGTTTGTAACATTTACCTGTTATGTCATTTTCATATAATATACATGGCATCCAATAACATGAATATGTTTGCACACCTCCTTAGGCTGTTATTATTACCATTCCTTTGATAATATTGTGTGCTAGGCCGATGCTCTTATGCAAAGTTCTCTTTAGACAACTAATTACTTTTTGTGTGATGTGCAATTTCACCTACAACAGTTTTACCTCCCAAAGCAATCTATTTTCAAGTATTATCTCTTCCATTACAAGAGCTAAATTGCCACAATTCTGCAGGGAAGGAAGGACATTTATATGACTAAAGCAAGCGATCTGGATATGAGTCGTTCTGTCCTACTGCCTCCGAACACAACAGGACAAACATCAGATGACTCCTTATGGTACGACGTAAGATGATGATTGCATTGGATTATTCTTTTGAGCAGAAGCACATGTTTTCTCTTGTTTATTGATGCTGTGTCTACGGCAGGTAGTAGAACAGCCTTGATGTGTATATTGATGTGTATATTGATTTTTACATGTTTACTAGAGAATTTTTAAAGCATGTATACAGCACTTAACAATCCTTTATGTAAGTGATTGTTATTGCTATTATTATTTATTGTATTTATGAAGCGCCAACATATTACACACCACTGGACAATAAATACATACAATTGTACAAAGGATGACAGACATAGCAAGGCTATACAACGTAGGACAAAGCTATACAAGGCAAACAGTACAAAATACATGATCATGCGATTTTGGGCTGGTTAGGTAGGCCCAGTAATACAAATATGAGGCGGTCATAGAAAAGCAGCGCATGATCATTTAGAATACACTAGGGAAGGGAGGACCCTGCCAAAGGCTTATAATCTAAGGGAAGGGTAGGGGACACACTAGGTAGGGCTGTAGAATAAGTAATCAGTAGAGAGTTACTGTGTGGTGGGGGTGGGTAGACCATCTCAAAGAGGTGGGTTTTGAGGGCTTGCTTGAATGTTTTGAAGGAGGGGACATGTCTGATGGGCAGTGGATAGACGTTCCAGAGGGTGGGGGCGGCTCTTGAGAAATCCTGCTGGGGCCCATGGGAGTGGAAAATGCACAGGGCAGTTAGGTGAAGGTTGTTGGAGGACCGGAGCGGAATCTTGAAACTTATCCTGATAGGGAATTAGTGCAGGGATTACAGACAAGACAAGACAAGACAAATAACATTCATATCGCGCTTTTCTCCTGGCAGACTCAAAGCGCCGGAGCTGCAGCCACTAGGGCGCGCTCTATAGGCAGTATTAGTGTTAGGGAAACTTGCCTAAGGTCTCCTACTGAATAGGTGCTGGCTTACTGAACAGGCAGAGCCGAGATTCGAACCCTGGTCTCCCGTGTCAGAGGCAGAGCCCTTAACCATTACACCATCCAGCCACTACAGAGGGGGAATGTGGATGCAGAGCGGTTAGAAGAATGGATGAGTCTGGCAACTATGTTCATAACTGATTAAACTATGCAGGGCAATGTGGTTCAAGGGGAGGCCAGACAGAAGGGAGTTGCAGTAATCAAGGCTGGAGATGATGAGGACATGAATTGGCAGCTTATTAGTGTCCTCGGTCAGGAAGGTGCGGTCCTTAGAGATATTACGGAGGTGGAAGTTGCAGGCATTGGTGATGTTTTGAATGTGGGGGATGAAGGAAAGGGCAGAGTTTATGGTGATGCCCAGGTAACAGGCCTGGGAGGTAGGGTGAATGGTTGAATTGTCGATTGTTGGATGAAAATCTGGGAGGGCTGTAGTAGCATGGGGTGGAAAGATCAGGAGCTCAGTTTTGTCTAGGTTAAGCTTCAGGAACCTAGCTGACATCCAGGATGAAATAGTTTAAAGACATGAGGAGACCTTGTCCATGGTTGTTAAGGAGAGATCAGGGGAATGGAGGTAAAGCTGAGTGTCGTTGTCATAAAGAATGTATTTGAAGCCAAGGGAGAGTGTATATTGAGAACAGAAGGGGGCCCATAACAGAGCCCTGGGGGACCCCGACTGAGAGGGAAGCAGGGGTCGAAGAAAAGCCCTTGAAGGAGATTGAGATGGAGCGATTGGAGAGGTAGAACGAGATCCAAGCCAAGGTGAGATCATGGATGTCCATGAACTGTAGGGAATGGAGGAGGAGGGGGTGGTGTACAGTATCAAATGCCGAGGAGAGGTCAAGAAGGAGCAGGATGAAGTAACTGCCTTTGGCTCTGGCAAGGGTAAGGTAATTTACCACCTTGGCGGGGGCTGTTTCTATTGAGTGGGCAGGACGGAATCCAGTCAAGTAGGGTATTGGTGTTGAAGTATTGGGTAATACGTCGGTGGACCAGACCGTCGAGCATTACACCATATACTATACATCTGTTGTTGTTTAACTTAGGTGCAGTGAATCAATTTTTGCACACATATTTTTTTGTGTGTATTATTGCATTTGATGGTGAATTTATATTCTGGTAGATAGTTAGCATGTCTAGCCAATTGAGGGCCACATAAGAGTAACCCGGCAACCTGAAAGTATTCAATATTTAAAGTATAACTTTACATTTTTCAGGTTTGGGGTGATTCATCTGTTTTCTGCTCTCATAACTGTGTTATGGAACGTGGTTTAATGAAAAACTTCTCACAGTGAACATGATGTTATGATCACATCATTAATTTTGTGCTTAGTGGAGCTATAATCAAAAATGTTTTCTCTGCTCCAAGATTACCCACACCGGGATAACTTTTATCTGCATGAAAAGCTGACAGGGAGCCATATGCAATTTGAGTTGATAAGAAGCTCACAGCGTGCAAACCTCTTATCTCCTGACATCATTCAGGATTTACTGGCAAATTCAATGGGCAATTCTACCTGAGCTATGACTGAGCATTAAGAGCATCCCCTGAGTGATGCTCCTGTATGCAAAGTGATTGGGAGCGAGGTTTTGTGTTGTGTTGCTGTCCTTCAGCACCAAAGCCTTGCTGCCTAGCCGAGATGTACCGACATCTGTCGCTGTCACCTGACCACTGTTGCTAGAGCCACAAAACTCCTCACCACTCACCTGAGACCAGCCAGCTGCATGCCAGGCTATCCTGGTACCATTGCTTCCCATCGCTTCCCTTCATTGTGCACCGACCAGCTGTGATCGCCATCGCTGCTCCCTTCTGCTTCTTCTTCACTGGAGCCCTGGGAAAAGCATCTTCATAGCTCCTGCCGGGGATCTCTTATTACTTTTGCCCAGTGAAGAAGAAGCAGAAGAGAGCAGTGGCAGAGGTCACAGCTCGTCCCGTGAGTCAGTACAGAGTGACAGGAAGTGAAGGTGCCAGTCAGGGCTGGATTTACCACAAGGCACTGTAGGCACATGCCTACAGGCGCAGGATGATGGAAAGGTGTCTCACTCCCCTCTCTAGTGCCTCCCTCCTTCCACATGAGCCCTGATAAGAGTGTAAATGAGAGGTTTCTCACCCAGCTCTTGGCATTCCAGTGACGAGATCTCCCATCAGTCAGGGGCACCTCTAGCTACTTAAAGTGTACCGAGCATCATTTTTAACACCCAGGGCAGCTCTATAGCAAATTAAAAATGCATTCTAAAAATGTGGTTTATTATTTAAAAAAACTTTCATTTCACCTAATTTTTTTTACATCTAAGGGTTAAAATAGCCACATTGTCCATCCTTAAAGGACCTGATGAAGCTGAGCAGGAGATGGTGGAAGGCAGATAAGAAATCACCTCATTAGACTTAATTGACCACAAACAAACCCCCATTGTACTTCAAACAGAAAACATCAGTTACAGTTGAAGAATTTCACACCTAGCCTGGATAATGCCAGTGGTAAAATAGCAGGGGGTTGAGCTTCTGAACAATGGCAGCCCTTGCAGCTATTTGAAGCCAGAAGCTGCTTAGATCCCTTTAATACTGAGGCTCCTCTAGCTACCTAATACTTGAAGGCACTTCTAGCCAATTAATAATGAGGATAGCTCTGGCTACCTAATACTAGGGGACACATGTAGCTATGATGGGAAAGGGAAGTAACAGAGAAGTGACAGTTGGGCCAGCTAGCACACTTGTGGTGCGGTTCAGCAGGGGGTTGCAGGCTCATGGAGGGTGAAGTCTAGGGTGCCAGGACATCTGTGCTTATAGACTCCTGCGATGTAAATCCAGGCCTGGTGCCAGGAGAGCCCAACATGCTGTGGCAGACATCGCTACAAGGTAGGGTTCCATTTTTTCACATGCGTTTTTTCAAATTAAAATTTGCGTTCATATGCTAAAAAAATTCTACCAAAAAGCTGGAGAAATTGTGGCCTGACAGAAAGGGAAATGTATTTATTTATTGTTTGACATGATTTTGTGTTTAAAACTTTTATTATACTCAAAATGTATATTAGACCCTTGATTGACACATTTTGGTAAGTTACAGGAAAAAAATTTCATGAAAATAATTGAACCACTTTTTCCACAAAAATACAGCAGAAGATTAAACGCCAGGGAGGTTTAAGCGTACCAGAGGTGGCATGTGACATGATGAAATAAACATGTGTATGCACAGAACAAAACAAAATAACACAGCTGTGTTACTTGTTTTATTTGTTGCCTGAAAGAGTTAATTTCTAGGCATGGAAGTGACAGCTTCTGTCTAGTGGGTACCTTGTTGGCAATATAGTAAAAATCACTGATAAGCAAATTACAGTCTTAAAAGTTTTCCTGACAGAATATAACTTTTGAACTCAGGGGAGAGATATAAAAAGGTCAACAGTTAATGTATTTTAAGTCTGAAACACTTAATAGGCTGCCACTGATTAGAGACCGTAACACATTAAACTTACTTTGTAAATGTTTAAATGTAAAAGAAAACCATGGGATACTTTAAAAAGTCATTTTTAGAAATAGGAGGATACATATAATTGTTTATCTCATAAGTTTATTTTTACCTCGGGTTCACTTTACATTTTGAGTTTATATGATTTGAAAACATGACATTCAGGTTTTTTTTTTCAGATTTAACATATTGTACATCTTCCAATGAAGACACTTTGCCCTTGTGTCCTGTCCATGGGATCTACATTATTTATGAACCCTGATGATCCTGGGGACAGGAAATGATGGACAGCAATGAAGGAAAACTTGCTAAAGGCCTTTAGCACTTCCCCATTGTACAAACCAAAGGTTTTATTTGTTGCGGTCTGGTCTCCACTTCCTTTCAGAGCAGGAAGGGGGGTAACATTTCTCAGATGAGGCATACAGACAATCCCCCTCCACTCTTCCAACTAACGCTCTAACCCCTTCTCGTACTACCAGAAACAAAATTGTTTATTTTCGGAGTAGGGCTTTAATTGCAAAATCTGACAAATAAGGATGCAACATTCAGGCATCTGATATTTTAGCCATTTGCTTGGCCAATGTCTTCACCTTTGTCCTGGATTAGCCTCTGTCTAGCTGGAAGAAACCTGTATAGAGCAAAGTTGAAGTATTCTTTAACTTCTGCTAGGATACTCTGCTATCTGTATTCAGATAAAAAGCATACACTTAAAGTGACACTGAAGAAAAAAAATAACAATGATATAATGAACTGTATGTGTAGCAATGATATAATGAACTGTATGTGTAGTACAGATAATTAATAGAATATCAGTAGCAAAGAGAAGAGTCTCATTTTTTATTTTCAGTTATACATAATAATAATTCCTTTTTTTTGTGTAGCGCTTCCAAAAAGGATGTGGCACTCTATCGGACTGTATGTTTAATTCACTATGTTATGCCTCTCTCCACATAGCAATGTGCCCATCATCTGCTGATGATAATGGAAGCTAGTCGGACACCCAGTTGCCCCTTATGAATGTCCATTTAGCTAGCAGCAGTGATTATGCTGCTATCACATCATTACAATAAGTGATCAGTTAAGCTCACCCAATGGCCAAATATTAGCAGGGGTCTTTCTAAGAACCCTAACCCCTTTACCATATGCATAAAAAGTATTAAGCACAAGCACGCTAACTTTTGTAAAATATTATTTCTTCATGCTAAATAAAATATTTGGTGTTCTTTTTGGAACTCTCCATCTTGATCTGAAGGCTTGATTGAAGCCTCCTTTTATCTTGAGCTGCTTGGAGTCTTCTGGCATCTTTGTTGAAGAATCTTGTCGGCTTGATTGCAGTGCTGCATCCTCCAGTCTTCTGTACTTGATCTCAGGCTACTTTCACACTACACGCGTCACAGTGCGTTGCGGTACTCTACCCCGCCTACTACCCTTGTGCTCCAGTACTCAACTGATGTAAATCTATTGGCTGTTCTTATATTTATACACATGATGTGGATGTATCAGTAACGTCACGGTTTATCCACGTTTGGGTGCTAACAGAAGAAACCTAAGACTTCAGTCCAGATAAAGAAGGAATAAAGTGTCACAACATTTATTGTGTATGTTTAGTATGCTTATTATTTTTGCACATGTGACTATTTCCACTAGGGCTGAATGTGACCTGAATCTGCACCAAATCGGCAACGTTTTCAAGCAGGTGAGTTAAACACTGCCTATACTTTCCATTGTTTGCCATCCAAATTGCACCATGGTGTGATTCTGGGATCAGATGTAAAGGGGGCCTGAGCTGCCTGTATGAAAAGGGCGCCTCCATAGACATCAATGCTATTTCTGCAAATATTGGCTACAAGGTGGTGAAAAGGGTGCCCGAGTTTTGATTTTAGCTACAAAGTTTTCGGCTACAAAAGGGTGCCCCTTTGTAGCCCATATTTTTTTTCGGCTACAAGGTTTTCGGCTACAGTAGGGCGCCCCTTTGTAGCCCATATTTTTTATTCGGCTACAAGGTTTTCGGCTACAAGGTTTTTGATTCTGCTACAAAAGGGTGCCCCTTTGTAGCCCATATTTTTTATTCAGCTACAAGGTTTTTGATCCTGCTACAAAAGGGCAGCCTTTTATAGCCAACACTTTTGATTTGGGGTTGCAGGGGGGAGGTTGGATAAGGCACCACAAGTGGGGTGGGGTTCTTAGGGTTAGGCACCGCTAGGTGGGGTTAAGGCTAGGCACCACCAGGGGGGACATAGGGTTAGGCACCACCAGGGAAGTCTTAGGGTTAGGCACCACCTGGGGGGTCTTAGGGTTAGTCACCACCAGGGGAGTCTTAGGGCTAGGCACCACCTGGGGAGTCTTAGGGCCCGTTCAGACTACAAAGTGCGGACCGCAACGCATGCGGACCGCAACGCGTACGAACGCACGCCATCCGCGTTCGTATGCGTTGCGTGGCTGATCCCATCACTGAAAAGTGAATGGGACAGCCGCGTGTTTTTGTAAAATCTGCGTGCAGCATGCGTTCCCGGACCGCACAGGTCCGGAACGCATGCTGTGTGAACATCAGACATTGCACTCTATGCAATGTCTGATGTCCTGCGTGTCGGCCCCCCCGCACGCGTTTCCAAAATGCATATGGAAACGCGTGCAGTGTGAACGGGCCCTTAGGGTTAGGCACCACCTGGGGGGGGGGGTCTTAGGGTTAGGCACCACCAGGGGAGTTTTAGGGTTAGGCACCACCTGGGGGGGGGGGTCTTAGGTTTCGGCACCACCAGGGGAGTCTTAGGGTTAGGTACCACCTGGGGGGTCTTAGGGTTAAGCACCACCAGAGGAGTCATAGGGTTAGGCACCATCAGGGGAGTTTTAGGGTTAGGCACCACCTTGGGGGTCTTAGGGTTAAGCACCACCGGGGGGGGGGGTTTAGGGGACGGTTCTGTGTGAGAGTAGGCAGAAGTTAGGACATAGTAATCAGCAGGGGCTGTCTTAGGGTTAGGCACCACCAGGGAGGGGGTAGGGTTAGGCACCACCTGGGGGGTCTTAGGGTTAAGCACCACCAGGGGAGTCTTAGGGTTTGGCACCACCTGGGGGGTCTTAGGGTTAGGCACCACCAGAGGGGGTTAGGGTTAGGGGAGGGTTCTGTGTGAGAGTAGGGAGAAGTTAGGTCATAGTAATCACTTTTCACAGCTATATCTAGAGCCCTTTTATAGCCCAACAAATTTTGCCTATAACAGCATCTTTTTTATAAACTAAAACTAGCTTTTTCGGCTACACCAGGTGCCCTTTGTAGCCGAAGTTGGCATACATGGGATACACCAGGTGCCCTTTTTTCAAGGCGCCCTTTTCAAATAGACGCGCGATTCTGGATGGCATATTGCAGATTTCTGCAGCATGCACCCGATGCATGCTCATACCACTTCAAGTACCAGCTTGCGTTCTGCAGTGGAAACAGGCCCTAGGGGTTTTATTAGAAAGTCTCCTGTGTTCACTGGCAGAAGCATATCTGATAACTCTGTTAGCAAAGTGATCAGATAGCAACATAATTTCTTCTCTCCATTACCATATACCACCAGAGGGTAAGAATGCTATGGGCTAAGCATTTTGTTGGAAGATGGATTTGCTGCTTGTCCCCACCCTTGCAAGACACCCCCATTGTTGCAAGGCATAGATCGCTGGTAAATAAACCTGAAGGAGCCTGCACAGTCTCCACATGTCTCCTTGCTCATTTCTGTCAACTGTGTCTGTGTTTTATATCCGTTTACTGCTTACTTTACATGATAAAAGCAAAGGTTTTTTGGTGCTTCATGAGTTGGCGCCTGATCCCTGCAAGTCCTACGTTAGGCCAAGCCAGCACACACTAATGGTAGCCATATTACAATATTCATTCTCCTTCCCAGAGCCTACTTCTGATGGTACTTGATGAATTTTACTTCTTTAGTACACAGGGCCTTAGTTAGTCCTTTAAAGTGAACCAGAGAGGAAGCATCCTCGTGTTTTTTACCACATATATCAGTGGGACCATTAGAGAAAACACCTACCCTGCTCTCTGTTTCATTATTTACTGTTCAGATTGCTTCTTATCAGCCCAGATAAAATCCCCGACTGAGCATTCAGTCTGGCTTTGCTATAATGACTCAGCTATAATGATTCCTGAGCAGAGCCACAAGAGGGCAGGCTTGGGCTTAAAAAGACAGCACAGAAGACAGACTCAGCTATAAAGATTCCTGAACAAAGCCAGACTGAATGCTCAGTCGGGGATTTTATCATAGCTGCTAAGAAGCAATCTGAACAGTAAATAATGAAACAGAGAGCAGGGTAGGTGTTTTCTCTAATGTTCCCACTGATATATATAGTAAAATACATGCGAGTGCTTCGTCTCTGGTTTCCTTTAAGGACCACCCCAGTGAAAAAAATAAACATTAAATTCTGACAGAACCGACAGGTTTCAGACTACTCCATCTCCTCATGGGGGATTCTCAGAGTTTTCTTTGTTTTCAGAAGCACTTCCTGAATGGCGGTTTAACTGCCAAAACAGTAAGATACCAGCCAGCCTCCCTACTCACTTGCACACTATTTTATCAGTTAGACGTAGCAACTGCTGTTCAGGAAATGCTATTGAATCAAAGAAAACCCTGAGAATCAGCCATGCGGAGATGGACTAATCCAAAACCTGTCGATTCTGTCAGATTTTTACTACTTACTTTTTTTGCCAGAGTAGTCCTTTAAATCATGATCCTTCAAGCATAAGAAGTATTTGCTAATAACTGAAAAGCTGTCCTTAATCATTCAGTAACTCCAAATGAGATTAAGGCACAGCTTTGTGTATATTGTTATTTCTGTGCAAAATGAATGCAAATCATTGTGGAACATTTTTCTTCAAGTCTTTTTTGAATAATCTTTTCTTGTTTTTCTTCCTTTTTCCCTACCAATTCACCTTGCAGTCCCTGCTGAAGGTGTGCAGTGTAGTTCAGTGTAGCCTGCTGCCTGGGTCTGTTGTCTGTGCAGGTCCACTGCTGCTACCCAGGAGGTCAGGGCTCCACCAAGGTCGGAAGTCACCACGCCGTTCGGGACAACCTTTGGCCTCGCTGGATGCTGGATCCATCCATCCATTGGCCTAAATTGCTCCACCGCAGAAGAGACACCTTTAGTTCATTCCCTCCATGATGCCAGATGCAGATTTCGGAAGTAAGGACTGCCACGGTCAGACGCTTCTGTGACAGCCAGATTATCTTGACCAGCCCGGCCGATTGCTGATTTCAAGGTGAGACCCTCCACAGAAATGAACACTACTGCACCTTTTGAACTGGAGCACCTTGGCCGGCACTGCCAGATGCCAGCAATCGGAATCCTCAGCAGCGTCAGCCATCACCACCGCTGATTTTCATGAAGAACTGGGCCATCACTGCTGGACTTTCGCCTTCCTCTGCCCCCCCCCCCCCCCCCCCCCCCATGTCTCCTTAGGGATGACAGATGATTGCCAAATGCAACTAGTGTCGCCCGCAGTAAGGTAGCATTAGCTTTTGTACATTTCCCTCTTACTCTTTCCATCCAACCCCCCCCCCCCCTCCTTCCAGAACCTGTATGAGTCAAAACCAATTCCAGGTACAACCCGACACACACACACACTATTTACTTAGCAAAATAAATCATTCTGATAATCATTTTTTGCATCAGTGATGGTCCTCTGAAGTTTGTATCTAGCAGCTTTAAAGCTACCCATCTGGTGCTGATCATCCAGAATAAGGGCTGGTTCAGACGGACGTTTGCAGAGCTTTTACTGCCAGCGTTCGGGGCTTGGCGTTAAACGCTCTCATTCAAGTGAATGGGAGCGTTTGTACCAAGCTTTTACGAGCGTTTGCACAAACGCGGCGTTCGGGTCCCGATTTTCACTGGCGTTCAAGGAGCCCCTGGAAGCTACATGTTGCTTCCAGGGGCGGTTAACCGCGACGGGTAATGTCCTCCTAGGGGAAGAAAAAACGCGACCGCATCCGAACGCAATGCGAACGCTGCTGAAAGCCTGAACGCATCACAAACGCAACGCCAACGAACGCGACGCCTCCAAACGTCCGTCTGAACCAGCCCTAAGACATGTTTGTCGAATCTAAGTTCTAATTGGGCATAAATATTGTATAGTATAGTGTATGGCCATCTTTATTTGTCTCACACTGATATCTATCTGTTCCTGATTTCATAAGGATGCTTAGCCATTAATCGGCTACTGGTATAGCATAATTTTTTTGTTTAATTTGCTCAAGGGAACATTTAAAAAGACAAATGTGCATTATCCTGTGTCACTTCAGGCTGCATAGCCATTAATCGGTTCCTGGTGCTGCATTATATATTTTGTTGTTGTTTAATTTTCTTAAGGGAACATTTAAAAAGACAAATGTGCAGTATCCTATGTTGCTTGGCAACATGCTGTGTCCATTCGAGCCTATTCAGAGATAAACAGAGCCCAACACTCAAAACAGCCATAAGACTGGTGTGAAAGCTCATACGGACTCTGTCCCAGCAGATGCCAAGAAAAAAAGAAAAAAAAACCAGCTGCCTTTCTTCACAGAGTACTGTAATCTTAAAGTGTAACTGTCGGGCATAAAATCAAAAATCAATTCTTTATTTTTATCTGGTAAACAAGTAATAAGGATGCTAACCAGGCAATTCAAAAGTTAAAATCACTATTACTTTTCTTGTTGATAAATGATCATTCCCCAGTTTACCTGACTCTTATTTGATACACACAAAACTTGGTAAATAAAAAGGAAGTTGCTGGGCATGCTGGGTTGTTCTTTTTATACTTTTCTATTTCCCTTCAGACACAACTAATGCAGCCTGATTGGCTGAAGCCTCTTTCCCTCCTGTTTTCCCCTCCCACATCTCTGTTCCTCTCTTATTGCCCAATATTTATCATGCTGAGACAATGCACTTTCTATAGTGGAGGGCGGGCAAACCAGGCAGAGGAGAGTAAGGGAGGAAATTGCATCAGGATTGGCTTCAAAATAACCACAGTTAAAATGGGGAATGCTAAGAAGGATTTTCTCTTTTTTTACAGTAGAAAGATCGGTAAAATCAAACCGTGGACAGTGCAATACATATGTTATGTAAGTAGAGCAAGTATTTATCTACTTATTTATGTGTTTTTTTTCTGGGAAAGTATGGCTGACAGATCCTCCTTAGAGAGAAGGGTACACTTCAGCATTAACAATAGAATGACAGCTTCCTGCTTGGAAGTCCAGGAAACGGTCATTGTTTCAGAGAAGGGGGATTGATTGTAGAGATTGCCAAAGACCACATCTCAAATAGATTAGATTAATGTAATTTGATACTAAACATTTATATTGTTGAAGAAGAAGGGTTAAGCTGTAAGTGAAACGTAATTTACCAAGCAGGACAATAACATTTTATTGGCAACAGCTGTGTTTGTAAAACAATCATGTTAACCAGTTGAAAATTATAAGGTTTACCTCATACTGCTAAGTTTTTTATGCCTTTCTAATATATATTTTTATATACCATATATCATTTTACAGTTTAGCCTGCTTAGGGTCCATTTACATCAGAATGCACTATACAACATGTTCAGTGTTTAAGAATCTGAGGCATTGTAAGTCAAAGGCCCTTTTTCTCCTAGGTATTTTCACACCTTATGAATAATGTGCCCTTTAACCAGTTCATTACTAAGGTTTTTTTTCTCCTATGGACCAGAGCAATTTTCAAATTTCAGTGCTCCTCCCATTCATTTGCCATTAATTTATTGCTACTTATCACATCGAAATGATCTATTTTTTTGGCCACCAATTAGTCTTTGTTTAGGTAGTACGTTTTCCTAAGAGTTATTTTATTTTATATTCATTTTAGAGGGAAAAGTAAGCAAATATTGAAAAAATACACTATTTCTCAATTTTCAACCCCTATAGTTTAAAAATAAACAATGTTACGGTAGATAAAACCCACTAATTTTATTTGCCCATTTTTCCTAGGTATCACAACATTGAAATTAGATTCCTAGCACAATGTATGGCGACAATATATTATTTGGCAATAAAGGTGTATTTCTTTCATGTTTTTGTGCTTGATTTTCTGATGATATTTTATTAATAATTACAATCCCTAATTTGCAAAATATCAATAATATACTCTTATGACGTACATATATAAAAAGCTAAGTCCCTGACGTAACAATTTATGTTTTCTATTTGAAATGCAGTCATTTTTTTACAAGTCATTTATTTTGGTAGCTATGTGATTGAGGCAGGGGCAGGAAGGGGGTAATAATTTTTATTTATGTGTGTACGATTTGTGTGTGTGTGTGTGTGTGTGTGTGTGTGATTTTACATTTGTTCGCTAAATGGTGCTGAATTGGCAAATCAAGCTGATTCACGGCTTTCTTTGCCGAAACAAAAGTAAAAGTTTTTTATTTTTACACTTTTAATTAATAAACTCTACTGTCCGTTACAGCAGAGGTTATTCGTTAGTAAGGCACTTAGATTGGTTTTGGGAACTGTGTCCCCATTCACAAATCTGTCCTCCTCAAACTGGGTGAGCCTGGGGTGCCTGGCACCTGGGTGCAAGATTTTCTCTGGCGCCTATGGGAGTGGTTAAATTAACCGCGCCCAACCACATAACCACACCCATGTCCTGCCTAATCACACCCACACCTTCCACCTCTTTACGCATGCATGTGATACCCCATTCCTACCCCTCTTCCATGGGCTTGCTCCTGGCTGGCTTTGGCTGCCTGCGAGTCTGCTAGTCTCTGGACTGACTCAGGCTGAGAGGCTCTGCGAGTGCGACGCAGTCACACACTGCGTATTTATGGCTACCTGCGGCCACCCTACTCTCGCTCGCTGTCGTCGGCTCCTCCTCCCACCGGCTCCTCCTCCCGCCAAGCCCAAGCTTGCATCTTTCCCGTTGCGCCGCGCAGCCTGCCAGTGTTGCCAACCTTTCACGTTATTTTTTACTGACAAATACCTAAAAATTTACTGACAAAATATTTTTACTGACAAAATTTCCCCACTAAATGCACATAAGAGACAGCGTTTCACCAGTAATGCACATAATAAGAGACCGCTTTTCACCAGTAAATGCACATAATAAGAGACCGCTTTTCACCAGTAAATGCACATAATAAACCGCTTTTCACCAGTAAATGCACATAATAAAAGACAGCTTTTCACCAGCAAATGCACATAATAAGAGACAGCTTTTCACTAGTAAATGCACATAATGACAAACAGCCAGTGTCCCCAGTATATGTAGCCAGGGATATATGTGCCCAGTATATGTAGGCAGGGGTATATGTCCCCAGTATATGTAGGCAGGGGTATATGTCCCCAGTATATGTAGGCAGGGGTATATGTCCCCAGTATATGTAGGCAGGGGTATATGTCCCCAGTATATGTAGGCAGGTGGTACATGTGCCCAGTATATGTAGGCAGAGGTAGATGTCCCCAGTATATGTAGGCAGAGGTATATGTCCCAGTATATGGAGGCAGAGGTATATGTCCCAGTATATGGAGGCAGAGGTATATGTCCCAGTATATGTAGGCAGGTGTATATGTCCCAGTATATGGAGGCAGAGGTATATGTCCCAGTATATGGAGGCAGAGGTATATGTCCCAGTATATGGAGGCAGAGGTATATGTCCCAGTATATGGAGGCAGAGGTATATGTCCCAGTATATGGATTCAGAGGTATATGTCCCAGTATATGTAGGCAGAGGTATATGTCCCAGTATATGTAGGCAGAGGTATATGTCCCAGTATATGGAGGCAGAGGTATACGTCCCAGTATATGGAGGCAGAGGTATATGTCCCCAGTATATGTAGGCAGAGGTATATGTCCCAGTATATGGAGGCAGAGGTATATGTCCCAGTATATGTAGCCAGAGGTATATGTCCCAGTATATGTAGCCAGGGGGTATATATCCCAGTATATGTAGCCAGGGGGCATATGTCCCAGTATATGGAGGCAGATGTATATGTCCCAGTATATATAGGCAGAGGTATATGCCCCAGGATATGTAGGCAGAGGTATATGTCCCAGTATATGGAGGCAGAGGTATATGTCCCAGTATATGTAGCCAGAGGTATATGTCCCAGTATATGTAGCCAGAGGCATATGTCCCAGTATATGGAGGCAGGGGTATAGGGACCCCCTTTAGGTAGTGAGTGACAGGAGCCCCCCCCCCCCCTTGCCGCCGCTCACCCCCTCTGGCCGCTGCTCCCTCCTCACCTTGCAGCAGCGTCAGACCTCGATCAGCGGCCCTGTGGGTCAAGCAAGTGTGTTGCTCACAAACTATGGAAAATGAGTGTCTATGCCCCTGGGACAGGAACAGTACTCCTGTGGGGAGTAGATATACTGCCACTATCATGGCTACTGGTTAAGCCAAAACCAAGCAAAAAACACTTGTTCTGTGTTCATTGCGTTACCGAACTTTACCGCAGCATAACGCACTGCAATGCAAGGCAATGGGGCCTGGCACTCTTACAGTGGCCGATCCACCGCTAAGCCACCGCAAAGTCAACAGTGCGTTGCCGCCAGACCTATGCAGTGGCAGAAGTAGTGTAAGTCGATGGGCAATGCATACCTTTTAAAAATGTTGGCAGCGGTGCACATGCGCGGAACAAAGGGAATATGACTGGGATCCCTGTTAATCCCAGTGGTGTACTTCCTTTCCAACAGGTAGTATGTCAGTGGGCAAGAGGTGTGCAGGGGGGAGGCACTATGCATATTGCCTTGTCACCTCGTTTTGCCACAGGGTCATATATTTGTGATTTTGTGCGTTGCAATGCAGTGGGGGCGGGGTATTGCACGACAAACGCACACCTCAAGTTGCCTTAAACTTCCAGTTTCAAATTTCCTGCCTGCTCTTTTAGAAGTCCAGTTTTCATAGCCTTCTGTCTTTTTGAATGTATGTATTTGTAAAATATTTTTGCAACTTGCAATCTGACCTAGGAGTGTCAGTTATCGTTCACTCATCCAGATCTGGTTCTTGTGCTCTACACACTGCAGGGTTCACCCTCCTGTTTTTCTCACCATTGGTGAAGGTGACCCCAGTGCTCTCTGGTGGCCAATTGCTGCAGAGCACTGCCTGTTTGGGATAGCATCCTATCCCTCCTTGCGGGATGATTGGTAAATACCAGTGTTTAATTCGATTCCATGGCCCAGGGAAGTCCCACATCCATAACTTTCATCAGTGTCATGATCAACAGGGCTTTGACACTCTTCCACTTAGCTCAGCTTTACACAGCATAAAGCCAGCTTACAAGGTATAGTAACGAATCAGACAGGCCCTGTTGTACAAATTACCCTAAAGGTGGAGGAGCTATAAGACAAACAATGTGCTCATATATACATACACAGCGACACAACATACCACTCAACATGTTTCATCCTGAAGGGCTTCATCAGGAGTGCAACGGATGCAATGCAGTGATAACATAGAATATATCCAGCTCTTACTTGGGCTACTTTTGCTAGAGGGGGATATGCTATAAATTGTGTATACTGTATATATTCTATGTTATTACTGCATTGTATCCGTTGCACTCCTGACAAAGCCCTTTGGGGTGAAACATGTCGAGCGGGGTTTTAGTGTCACTGTATATGTATATATGAGCACGATGTTTGTCTTATAGTTCCTCCAACTTTAGGGAGTCACCCCTGCTGGTGCAGTAGCGAGGGAAATTGATTTGTGAAACAGTCTGTCTAACAAACTGCCATTGTAATTGACCTTTATTTCCCCACACTGATACACGCCAGCACTTGTTATTCACTGGGGATTGGGGAACAGCAACACCCCATTCCAGCTACAAGCGTATAGGGATGTTGGGGGATCGACTATGACCTCCCTGTTTTTATTCCCTCTATATACTATAGTGACACAGGGAGAGCTCTGATTAGGGGTACACCATTATGTTCCACATTTTTCTCAGAGCCAGGTGGTTCATTTTAACTATATGCTAATAAAGTTACAACTTTTAATTTGTACAATAGGGCCTGCCAGATTGGACACTTTCTTGCTTAGTTATTTCCCTGTACAATCATGTATAGATTGTTTGCAAAGTTATAACTGAAATTCTAGAGTGTGTGCAGGTCTGTTGGGATGGAGTACTTTGCTTTTGTTATGGGGAGAGCTCCTCCCACCTTCCCTCCAGGCAGCATGTCTGTACATCACTTGTTAAGCAACTGTTAGGGTTGACACTTATCACTGAGTTTTTTTTGGGCCTTTCTTTGCAATTTTTTGTTTGTATTTGCTATTGTGCATTTGTCAACTTTTTGCATTTGATTTTCCTTTTTTGCTTGCACTTTTGATGCAAATTTGGACATTACGATTTTTTCATACATTAATTTATATGTAATTGACTTTACATCTGTAGGCAAATTGATGCTTTTGGAATGCAAACATTTGCATTTCTATTGACTTGCAATGTACGCGATCCACGTGTTTGAAAAAAGCGTATATATAGGGTGTTTTTTTTCCCCAAAATTTGGATACGCAAATTTGCATTAAACCAGTGCAATTATTATTATTTATTGTATTTAAAAAGCACCAACATATTACACAATGTTGGACAATAAATACATACAATGATACAAAGGATGACAGAAATAACAAGGTTATATATACAACATAGGACAAAACTGTACAAGGCAAACTGGGTACAACATAGATGATCATTAATAATGGTCACATGGGAACTCATGGAGAGGCATGTGATCAGTTTGGTCAGGCGACAAATATGTATGTCTCTGATTTGCTAGTCATGATCATGTGCTAAAGCAGGATGTGATCACAGCAAATCAGAGCTTTGCAAATCTATCAGCTGATCATACAAATCACATGCTTCTCCATGAGTTCTCCTAGACACGACATCACTAATGATCATGCAATTTTGGGCTGGTTAGGTAGGCCCAGTAATACAAGTACGAGGCAATGGAATGAAGCACAATGATGGGGCACTCAATCATGTCGAATACACTAGGGCCAGAGGCATACAATCTAGGGGTGGCGGGGGGAGATGGACACACTAGGAAGGGCAGTAGAATAGGTAATCAGTAAAAAGTTACTGTATGGTAGGGGGTGGGTAGGCCATCTTTAACCATTTCTGCCGCCCGGACGTGAAGCTCACATCTGGGCGGCTGCTCTGCTGCGGTGCCGCGATTCGGCGCACACCCACTCGCGATCGCGGGCGCGCCCCCATGCACCCGTGCTGTCCCCCGGTAGCCCTGGGATCAGTGAACGGGAACAAGGTTCCCGATCACCGATCTGTGTCCCCAGCAGAAAAACCGAAGCGCTCTTACTAGAGGCTTCAGTCTTTCTGCAAGTAAAATTTTTCGCGTCCCCCTTGTGCTTCCGTTTAGCGAGAAACACAAGGAGGAAAAAAAACTCAAGGTGGCCATCTTGTGGCCAAATACTAAAACTACATCTACATAGTTTTTACATTACAATTTACACATATAATAACATTAAAAATTAACTGTTTATTCCCCACACAAAAATATTACCTAAATAAAAATTTTTATGGAAAAAAAATTACAAAAAAAAAGACATAAATAGTTACTTAAGGGTCTGAACTTTTTAAATATGCATTTGAAAGGGGTATACTACGAACATTTTTTAAATGATAAACTTGTAAATAGTGATGGACACAAAACGGAAAAAAATGCACCTTTATGCCAAATAAAATATTGGCGCCATACATTGTGATAGGGACAAAATTTAAATGGTGTCATAACCGAGACAAACGGGCAAATAAAATACATAGGTTTTAAGTATGGTAGTGTGGATTATTTTAAAGCTATAATTTCAGAAACCTGAGAAATAATGAATGTTTCCATTTTTTTCTTATTAATCCTGTTAAAATGCATTTATAAAAGAAATAATTCTTAGCAAAATGTACCACCCAAAGAAAGCCTAATTAGTGGCAGAAAAAACAAGATATACATTAATAAATTGTGATAAGTAGTGATAAAGTTATTAGCGAATGAATGGGAGGTGAAAATTGCTCTGATGCATAATTGCTCTGATGCCCTGCGGGCTGAAATTGATAAGTGCAATGCCAATGACTTGCATTAGATGTACGGTGAATATGAATTTGGAAAAACACAATTTGCATACGAATTCTGCCATGTATCAAGGGGGCCTTAATAAAATCATGCAACAAAAGTTTAAAGCCGGCATGTGGCACTATGGATTGCACCTTCCTCACCTCCAGCTGATCAGCCTGGTGACACCAACTTTCCACCATCATGCCTGTGACACAGCAGGAGGCAACATCTCTTCCTCCCAATATCTCACTAAATGAGCTGAAGAAGGCAAGAATGATGATGTCATCAGGATATTTAACCACTTCACCCCCCAATGGGTTTTTACCCTAATGGACCAGCGCAATTTTCACCAGTCACCATTTCTCTCTTTTATTAGCCAATAACGTTATTACTACTTATCACAACAAAATAATCTACATCATGTTTTTTTTCCCCACCAATTAGGCTTTCTTTGGGTAGTACATTTTGCTAAGGATTATTTTATTCTAAATGCATTTTAACAGGAATAATACGAAAAATGGAAAAAAAATCATTATTTCTCAGTTTTCAGCTATTATAGTTTCAAAATAAAACATACTATACCATAATTAAAACCCACATATTGTATTTGCCCAATTGTCCTTGTTATTACACCATTTAAATTATGTCCCTACCACAATGAATGGCGACAATATATTATTTGCAAATATAGGTGTAATTTTTCGTTTTTTTTGGGGGGGGGGGGGGGTTGTGTCCAGTCCATAATTACAAGCCCTTGTGTAGTAAAAAAAACTGTAATATACCCTCATAAAATACATATTAAAAAAAGCTGAGTCCCTAAGGCAGCTATATGTTTATTTTTTTTTTGTTACTAGTGTTTTGGAGGGGGGAGGGGGGGATCTGTGGAAGGGATTAATTGTATTAATTTGTAATTATTAATGTGTGTGCGTGTGTGTGTGTGTGTCTGTGTGTGTGTGTGTGTGTGTTACTTTGTCGCCTCTAGATGGCATGCTCTCATGGACCAATTTCTGTTGGGACTATCTGATACAGTTAATGATATTCTTGCCAGTCATCCAGTACCTTCCTCCCTGGAAGAAGCTATTACCTTGGCAATCCAGGTTGGCAGGTGGGTCAGACAGCGTCGCTAAGGAAGGTCTCAAATGTTGAAGCAGTTCCTACTTATTTTTTATTTTTTTTTCTGGTTAGCTCAGAGTCTAGCCACAGTTTATGAAGGCCCAACCATATTGATAGGCTTCATCACCACACTCTTGGTGTTGGGCATAAAGTCTCATCATGTTTGCTAATCAGAATTTGCAATCAAATTTAATTATTTTATAGAATTAGATAAACATAACATAAGTTTCTGCTTATGATAATATTACAGCAGACAATGAGGAACCTATGCAATTAGGGTTCACAAGACTCTCTTATACAGAAAGGAATCGTAGAAAAGTAGAAGGACTATGTTTCTATTGTGGAAAAGACAGACACATGGTCCAGTCATGTCCTACTAAATCACAAAAATCTGAATGTTTGTCTGGGGTTGAGAAAACTGCCAGTTACTATTATGCAAGGGAAACATAAGTTCAGTTGCCAGGCTCCTGTTAACTGTGGAGCTGGAATCAACCTCATGGATATCTCACTAGCTGAAAAACTATCCATTCAGACAACTACAGTGTCTGAATCGATACACATTACCACTGCTGATAACTCTGTATTACGACAAAACCAGGGGTTAAGGTTGACTACTGAAGTTTCCCTACAAGTAGGGGCTCGACATTTTGAAACTATGAAGTTCTATTGTACGAAATTGTCTTCTTATCCTGTCTTTCTTGGGTTACCATAGTTAAGAAAGCATAACCCAGTGTTTGATTGGCGGTCTGGTCAACTTATTAGCTGGTCCGCCCAATGCAATGATAACTGTGTGCAAAGAAAGGTCTTGGGTAGTACTAAGCTCAGTGAACAGAAGGTTTCTAATGTTTGTGAATTACCATTTCATAGCTCTTGTGAGTGTACTGTTGAAATTCCCTCTGGTTGTATGCATCCTCAGGGTCGTCTCTCTAAATTGACTAAGCCAGAAGAGAAGGCCAGGAGGGAGTACATCCAAAATGAATTACAAAAGGGGTTCATTAGAACCTCTTCCCCACCAGTTGGTGCAGGGGTTCCTGAGAAAGAAAATATTAAAGTGGATTCTGTATCTTTAATTTCTAAGAAAGATGTAATTTCTGTTTGTAAATTGTCTCCTGATTTATCCAGTCAGTTACTCAAAATGCAAGACCAGGCTCCTCGAGATAAGCCACCTGGGAAGCTGTTTATTCCTTGTCATCTTAGACAGATAGTTTTTAAGCAATTTCATGGGAATAAACTTGCAGGTTATCACAAGGTTAAAAAAACAGTTGAAATGCTCAGAGGGGCTGTTTGGTGGCCTTCTCTTAAAAAGGATGTTGGTGTTTTTGTTAAGTCTTGTTCTGTTTGTGTTCAAACTGAGGTAACACATTTCGCATCTCAAGGGACTTCTGGGTCTCGGCGGGCCACTGACGTCACTGGAGCGCAGGAGGGCTGCGCTGCCCTCATTGGACAGGCGGAGGACGCATTCCCAGTGCGCCCTCCGCCAATGTAAACAGTGACCACGTGTGTGTACTGTGTGTCAGTTGATCAGCTGACATGCTGAGCGTCTATTGGTTACTTTAGTGTAGAGAAACCGAGAGCCCAATATAGTGTAGTATGTTAAGCATAAATGAAGTAAAGGTTATCGTGAGAAAATTATACTCACAAACGTGGGTTACCACAGAGGCAACCACTGTATAGGCAGGTGAGGAGATTAGACCTGTCCTCACTCAGGGATAAGAAGTCGCTCTCTGTAGATGCGAAAGGGGGTAGATCACCCCTCCACCAGGGGTGGACACGGTATAGCAGTAGGAGAACAGAGGCGCCAGCAGGATAAAAGTGGATAAAAACTTTAAAATCAGTGTAGCCTCAGTGGCGCTACACTGGCTATTGTTGAAATTCTGTCTTGTCCCCATGTTTATTGCCTGATGAAGCGGGCTGGGCCTGCGAAACGCGTTGCACTGTTTTGGGGTACTAATTAATAAATGTGACTACTATTCAGACAGTCTTTCGTGTCTGCTTTATGGAGGTAAGTCCACCACTTCCTCCCAGCAAATTTTAAAGTTTTTATCCACTTTTGTCCTGCTGGCGCCTCTGTTCTCCTACTGCTATTGGTTACTTTAGATTCCTTTACTCCTTTACTTTCTGATTGGTTAGCCTGTGTATTTAAGTTTGGTGAGAGCTCTCACTCTTGGCCCGTGATCGCCTGTGCTGGGGTTGTTGCTGAGACTGCACTCACACCAAGTTGCCTGTCTTGCTGCCAACTTGTGTCTGTCTCTTGACTAAGCTTCTTTCACATTGCCTTAACGTTGCCGACCTCTGCCTGTACCTGACCACGCTTCTCTATTGGATTACCCTTTGGTGACTCCGCTAGTACCTGGATTCCCCTGACTGCCGCCTGGACTGACCCCTGCTTGTTAAAGGACTTCCATGAACTCTGCCTGGACTGACTCTGGCCTGTTTGACCAAGCATCTGTCTAGTGATTATACTTCAGCCACAGCATGCTATCTTGTCATCATCTGGATTGCCTCAGCCTATAGGCCTCAGGTGACTATTAAGTATACTGTGTTGCATTGCTCATTGCTGTGCATGGTGATTGCTGTCTATCAGTTTGAATGCTACATCTGCCTGCAGGGTATTGTAGTTTGTATTAGGCATTAGTTTCTGCAGGCGTTAGGGCTGGGCTGTGGGTCAGTCATATGGGCATGCAGCCTGACTCATAGCAGGTGACCAGACAAGCCTGACAATTCCTTTTGTCATGAATGGACGAGGCCACTGATCGGGGTCATGTCCATTCATTTCAGGCACTGCGATTGTTTAGGGGAATTTGTTCCTCTTCCCATAATACTGAGTCAGAGTCAGGACGGAAATCCGAAGCTCATAGCGGTAATCCCATTCGTGCCGCTGCAGATCTTTCTGTGGTATGTTTTTTCCCCCTTGTTTTTAGGGTCTGAAAGCTTGTGTAAAAATTGCACGGCTTTTAGACCCTAAATCTATAAATAATCATAATACCAGGGAGTATAAGGGACCTGCAAGGACTCAAGATTTTTAAAGTGAACCCAATAAGAGGAGGGGGAGATTTCCTCAGAAACTATAATTAGCCATTACTATAATGTGTTTACATTATATGTAAGTTGTTTCTCTTCCTAAATGCAGAGCGAGGTATGATATAACTATTACATGGATGAAAAGACTGATGATTATAGCCAAGCAGGTTGCGGAGGTCAGGACTGAAAACCCAGAATGACCTCATGAAACACGTCCTCACCCTCCTGAGATTGCCTCACTCTCTTGATAACTCCCATGTAAGCTATCTGTGTTTTCTTTAGCCCTGCCTAGCAATAATGGTCCTGGTAGAGAAAGTGACTTGTGAAGGGCGGAGGTTAACTGATTGCTATTCTTATGGGTGGAGAAAGGAAGCTGGTGGGATTTTATTTATATTTTCTTACAAAACCTTCTTCCTTTTTGCCTCTTTATCACAGTAGTCATCCCCCTGCAGCTCAATGACTTAAGGCCCGGACAAACTTCCTCCTCTTACTGATTGTGGCTCTCTAATGAACCACTTCTGTGTGACACACAAGTAAGCCTTTGAGAACAGAAGAGCTTCTATTCATTTTCACTGGTACTATGTTTGAGTTCTAGAGCTGATGACAGATACCTCCGAGAGTCCCACGGATGTATACATAAGCTCCCAAATAAACATATAGATCAGTATAGCACAAGACAATGGGACTGCAGCTTGAGAGCAGCTAAAGTTGAGTCTGAGTATCAGCTCAGCTTCTCACTTCGTATTTTGTAAGGAATAATGAATAACAACTGTGATCTTTATCAAGGCTCATTATTATATACAGCAGAGCCCCCTTTTTACAGAATTCAGGCAAATGGAAGTCTCAAGTAACCGGCATGCCTGATGGATAACGTGAACCTTTTTTGGGGGGGAGGGGTCTTCTGGGGGGCACAAAATACTCACCAAGCCTCCACCGATCCTCCAGTGACGTCCTGCATCACCTCCTAGCGGCTTCCAGTGTCTGTGCACGCAAGTCGGCGTGTCACGTGACCTGATGAGGATGGTCAGCTGACACTGGCTTTCGTGCACGGGGAAGCCAGGAAGTGGCTAGCAGCCTGTGAGGTGATGCAGGACTTTGCTGGAGGATCGATGGAGGCTGGGTAAGTATTATGCCTGCACGCACCTGGAGGGAGATTTGTGATTTTTGGATCAAGCAACCGGCAGGCACATCAGGCGATCGCTGTTGTTGCCAGATACCAGGGACTCTGCTGTACTGGAGATGAGGACTGAAATATTTATTCATGTATGTCAGATCACAAAGCAACAACATGACTGCAAATATGGCAGGGATCACACTAAAGTCCGTAGAAAGCAGCCACACGCGATTCTTTGTGCAGCCCCGGGCTGTCCATGAGGCGGGGTGAGGCAGGTTCCTCAGGTGGGGAGGGCGCCGAGCTGGAGGGGGTAGCAGCCAGGAAGGGGGAGCAATGGGCACAGCGGTGGGGAGGGGGTCAGACCCCCCCCACACCTGGGGCTCCCCCGTCCGTGCTCTCCCTCAAGCTATTTGCCCAACATTAATGTCAGCAGCAAGCAGGGAAGCAATCACTCCTACTTCCATGTTCCAGCACTGTGTTCCACCGCTCACGTCACTTCCTGCAATGCTGCCCACTGTACTTCTGCAGTACAGTCAGCGGCATTGCAGGAAGTGACATGAGTGGTGGAACACAGTGCTGGATCACTGAAGTAGGTGAGTCATTGCTTCCCCGCTAACTGCTGACGGTAATGCTGGGCAAATAGCTGGAGGGGAAGTGCGTTGCGGGGGAGCCCCAGGCGAGGGAGGGGGGGTCTGACCCCCTCCCCACTGCTCTGCCCGCTGCTCCCCCTTCCTGACTGCTACTGCCTCCAGGCTACCTATACTGGGGGCAATTATACTACCTATGGGGGAACGCATCCTCACAAGTTTGCCTCAGGCGGCAAAAGGTCTAGAGCCGGCTTTGTGTTTTCGGCACTCTTGGTTAACAGCCAGCTGACAGTTGCTGACTATTGGTAATAGGAATTGCATGCAGTATGGGGGGAAAAAAGCAACAGAGCCGGAATTGTTTTTCCCACATACAGAAAAGTTGACAGCACTCAAACACATAGCGGGAAAAACGCATGTGATTCCCTCAAGTGTGATCTCTGCCTGAAAGCACACTTCCCACTTTACGAATGGACAAGGGCACCATAATTGACCTATAAATCACCTTTTCCCACTTGTGCAATTCAACTTTCACCAAATGCAATGCTGCAATTTCAAAGGTTTCACTGCACTTTTAGAATTTAGAATTAAGGGAGTAATACAAAATAAAAGTTCCAGGGTGTACTGCATTTTACTGATAAGGCAAAATGGTAAAGCTAAATACACACATTAGATAAAAGTAATTGTTTGTGGAACCAATGGTCAAAAATCTATGGACAGTCCATTATTGCCATGCAGAATTCTAGGCTGCAACCTGAATTCTCCAGGAACCTTCCAGGACACATCTCCAGCTGAAGGACTTTGCCATAGAGTAGGTCTGTAAAAGTCTTGGGGCCATACCACTTCACATAGGGCAGTATGGGAGGCCAAGGGGCCACTGTAACAACACAGGTGTGTGTGTGTGTGTGTGTGTGTGTGTGTGTGTGTGTGTGTGTGTGTGTGTGTGTGTGCGCGCGCGCGTGTATGTTTGTTGGGGGGGGGGGACTAACTGATCCATGTTCAACAATCAAAATTATGGCACAATACACTCATTTATATATTATACAGGTTGAATGAAATGTTAAGATAGTAAAGCAAGTGCTCCTTGGTTAATGCAAAATAATTGTAATGTCTGCTTTAAAGTAGTAACCGTTACTCTGCATTTTGATTCATCCAGTCATTGCCAGCTTTCAAGTCCAGCCAGCTTTCAAGTCCATAGCCAGACTTCAAGTCCAGCTTGCATAAATGCGGTGTCAAAGTTTCCCCTCACAATATGGCCCCACAAATAATCCTAGGTGCTGCCAAGGTCTGGATGCCAAATTGGCAGGGAGTTAAAACGGGCAGGTCAAACTTGACAGAGCAATGACCAGAAGGTGGAAGAGTCTTCATCCCTGAAGTACCCAACCTGCTAGCCAGTTTCATTCTTCTCACTGAGGCAGGCTGCAAACTGCTCAGGTCTGGTCCTTGCAATGCACAGTGTAGTAATCCCAAGATGGTGATGAATGCAGACCATTTCCCAGCATGGGACTGCGCATATGGGGTAGCTACTTGTTGCTGGCCAACCTGCTGCTGGCACCAGCGGCTTCCTAACCCACCAATGGAGTCCCTGCTCCTAGACTTTACCTGACACATCCTCCTCCTGATTGGTCACCTGCCTGGTTCACTATCCCTGCTGTTACCAGGTGAACCATTTGGCATCCATGTTTTTTCACCTTCTTCATCATCCACACCACTCCCCGGTTTTCCCGGGGGCATTGACATGAGAGGTGCATCTTGTGATGGGTCCTGCACCTGGCCATGATGCACCTCAGTGGTCCACTAGGTGTGATGTTATCTAGAAGGGCTTTTGCCACTGACTAAAGTAAAGTGTTTAAGCTTGCGCTAGGTAACAGGTGACTATGGCCCTTTATTGCTGTATATGCTGTGCACGGAGCTGCTCCCGTAACCGGATGGCACCAGTAACAACAGGAAAAATACAAGAAGGGAAGGGAGCGCTCCGATGATGCATTAACTTTATTAGTTTGAAAGACACAATAAAATTTACACTTACAATGTGTTCATGAAAAGAGCGCTCATCTGCGCTCATTCTTAGGGACCGGAAGAAGGCGTGGACAACGCCGAAACGCGTAGTGACGTCAGACAGCTTGTGCGCCCGGCACCCGCCTGTGAGACATCTCTCCTACATGTTCCATCTATCTGCGAGTCCTGGCCAGACTCAAAGCAGTTCGGGAGGAGCGGCTTGCCAGATGAACACATTGTAAGTGTAAATTTTATTGTGTCTTTCGATCTGATAAAGTTAATGCACCATCGGACCGCTCCTTTCCCTTCTTGTATTTTGCCACTGACTCCCTGTCCTGATAAGAGACTGGGTAGAGCAGGGGGCCATTTCCTCCCCATCAGCTCCACCAGGTGTTGGGAGTTTGGTCCTGGAATCTCCTCAAATGCTTCCTCCCAGAGATGGCCCATCATTTTCTCATCTTCCTCCTTTAAAAACATGGTGTTGGGTGATACCACCTCGATGGCAGCTGCTGCAAAAGTGGTGTTGCTGCCTGCCACTAGTGGAAAATTCCTCGGACTGGGTGAAGGGTTCCATCAACACCCATTCCACCATGTCCTGGTGCTGCAGACAAATGTGCCTCTGTGAGGTTCCGGGGAAGAAATCTGCCACCCACTGCCTGATTATCACCTGCGACTTGGAGAGCCTCACTCTCTCCATTAACTTTTTGATAACCAAAAGTTGAATAAAAGGGGACTATATAAGCTATAAAAAAAAGAAACTTTGGAATAAATAATAAAAAAGATACTTTTTTTAAACCAATTATTTAAAAAAAAAAAAGTACTGTTACACCCTAAGTTACACAGACACACGTTACATAAATTCTGAAAGAACAGAGACTAAAATCACACTACAAAAATGTGGATAAAGAGTCTGGGCACAGCGGCGGACAGCAGGCAGGTAAAGTATTAATGCATGGGCGTTGGGTGGGGGGGGGGGGGGGGCATCTACATTTGTGGGGAAGTGGACAGGGGTTTCCACCGTGTACATTGTTCAGGATTATCACATGTCAATGCCGCCAGTCAAGCATATCTGCCCGAGTTTTCCCAGCAGGTCCAATCGATACATATGACCAATTTCAGCCCAAAATTGGTCTAATCATTGATCGGGCATGCTCTAGGCAGCACTGATTTCCATCTGATTCGATAATAATTATTGAATTGGATAGTCGGCAGCCAAGTCTACTGATGTATGGACAACTTAACACTACACAGACCACTACACAATTCTCCTAAATCTCTCTCTCTCTCAACTCTCTCTCTCACTGCCTTTGCTCTATCTTTCACTCTCTCTCTCACTGGGCCATATGCAATAAACTTTCTTCCTTAGTTTTCCCCTAGAAGAATTTTTTGTAATCTTTGTTATAGAATAACTTTTTAGCAATTTGCAATGGAGAAAGTAGCAAAAACTCGGCAAAAAAAAGTACTGTCAAAATTATGTTTATTTATTTTGCTTAATCGTGATTTAAAAGGCATTTTAAATCACCTAGGAGAGAACCCAGGAGAAAAGGGTGATTGCATATGGGCCACTCTCTATTAACTAAATGTACACTGAGACTATGACTTCTTATATAAAAGAGGGGTAAGATAGCTTGTGATAGGTTGCCAGGGTTTGGTTGCTAGGGCCTCTGATTGGTTCTAGCGCTCATATTTCAAGCTATGGCGTATGATTGGCCAATGCTCGCAGTGAAAATCTGCAGATCTGATTTTTGCGGAATTCCGACAGTCCAATGCGAAACTTGAATTTCGTACTTCCATAGAATTTAATCGGTCAGCCCTAATTGCAATGCAGCATCATACAAGTACAGGGCATGGCATGGGTTAATCTGTTTATAATTGTTACATCTTTGCAGAGGATATCTCTTGTTTTAAACATTTTAGTATGAACTTAAAATGGCATCACATGGTACCAATCAAACAGCTGGTATTACTTAAACAAAAAGTACATAAGTGTTTTGAAGACAAGCCAAGTTTGGGAAATCAATCTGTAAAACTAACATTTCCCCTTTGCCTAATTTTTTTAAACTGAACCCCAGGAAAAAAGAGTACATTTTAAATGTGTCTGTATTGATAATAAAGGACCAGATGCTCAGAATTTCAATAAGAATGTGGTAATATGTGCGTTCCTTACTGCTATTTATTGCACTTTGCAGGATATTCGATCCCCTGGTAATATAATGTAAATGTGTGTGACATCACATCTATCCTATGCTGCTCATGATCTGATGTGGCCTTCTTTCTGAACTAATTAGCTCAGTTACTGCAGATAATAAGCTTTCCAAGGTGCTGAACATGCTGTACGGCTGACATGACATGATCTGCACTTCCTTTTTCTTTGCTCAAAATTGACACATACGGTACTTGTTAACTTTGTTAGTAAATACGCAGCATGTTTATACATAAAATACACTGAGCATGTAAAAAAAATATACCAAACATATCATATACCATAACCCCCCCCCCCCCCCCATTCTCCATCCTTCCCTGGGGTTCTTTACCCACTTATGGAAATTTAGGCATTATATCTATGCCCAACAGGACTTCATTTTAGCTCCAGGAGCATAGATATTTGTCTCTGCCTCTCTGTGCATGCTGCAGGAGCGTGCATGTGACCCGGGGTTACAGCTGAGATTGATGAATGGGAACATATGTTCCCAAAGCCAATCTGTAGTGCTGCAGTGACTGAATCATGAATGATGAGTGTGGTAACGAACAGCGCTGATCATTCATTGAGAGCATGTACAAAAAAAAACTAACAACTTTTACTTTTGTTTTGTTCTTCTGCTTGGAATGCTTCAGTACTCTAAGCAGTTAACATCTAGTGGGCACGGACAAAAAGTAGGGATAATAAAAATTGCACCCTGCAGAAAGAAAACACAGAGACAACAGGAGCCCAAATGGTGCAGTATGTCACAGAACCAGAAGTATATAAAATATGCGGATGAATTATACTCACAAAGGTGGATTGCAGAAGGGCAACCGACCACTAGAAGCAGGTGGAGATGTATAACCCCGACTCCACTCGGGTGACCAGACGCAGCTGGTGATGGTCGCACTCTTGATAAAAAGCAAACCTCAAATGACATATATTGGTCAAAGAGGGTTGATCCCCCTCCAAAAGGAGGGTGAAGGTACAAGATAAAACGGAAACAGACACCCAGAAAAGATAAAATGCGTTAAAAACAAATACAATGAAAAAAAGTGAGGTAGCTTACCTCAATGAAGACAAATTCACGTATTAATAGAATCTTATTGCAGCGCGTTTCGTGGCATACCCACTTTCTCAGGCCAAATAGCAGTGCCCAATAGTGCTTGTAGCCACAAATAAGCCACCTTATTTATCTAGTGGGCACATTTAATATTACAATGTCTTCTAATCTGCCCCCTTAGTTACCAAAATACATAACTTGTAAGACAAAAAATTATGGAATTTCAAAGAGAATACATAAATTGTTACATTAGGGATTTAGCTTTTTGCATATGTATACCATAAGGATATATTGTTGTTATTTTTTGCAAATAAGGGCTTGCAATTATTTATAAAGAACAATGAGAAAACCAAAATCACAAAATGGAAAAAAATATACCTTTATTTCCAAATAAAATTTTTTCATTCTACATTGTACTAGGGACACAATTTAAACGCAAAAATAATTGGGACAAATGGGCAAATAAATGTGTGGATTTATCCGTAGCCTCAAGTTTTATGTTAAAACTGTAATGGCTGAAAACTGAAAAATAATGCATTTTTTTATTTTTTTCTTCTTATTTCCTTTAAAATGCATATAACATGAAATAATTCTTAGCAAAAAGTACCACGCAAAGAAAGCCCAATTTGTGGCGAAAAAATGTATAAATCATTTAGATGTGATAAGTAATGATAAAGTTATTAGCGAATTAATGGGTGGAGCGCTGAAATGTGAAAATTGCTCTGGACCATAAGGGGAACACCCATTAGAGGTGAAGTGGTTGAAATATATGCCTCTGGTACCTCAGGCTGTTACAGCTGATGTTAAGGGCATGGCTGAGCTGAAGTATTGTGGGAGCAGTGTTCCATTGCCCCCCATGACCATGCTCTTGCCCATCTCCCCCATGTGACATTACTCCCATCCCACCCATCCATGCTCAGGCTATGAATAGAAATGCGCATAGCCTGGCACCCTCTGATAGTGCAGTCTACAGTGACAACCTAAAAAAAATTATGTGTGCCCAAACTCCTGACAAAAAGACTAAAGACATGTGAGGGTAGAAAGCTGTAGGGTAGGATAGAAAGGCTGCCGTGAAACTGCTATGTCTGTCAGTACTGTATTGGGAGGGTGCTCTGAGAGGTTCTTATGTATATCAAAGCAGACCTGAACGCAGAACATCCTCTCTGCTCTAAAAATAAAACAAAAAAACATTTCTTTGTAACAGCTGATACAAATCCTAAAATAAATCTGCACTTTTTCTACTTCCTGATTCATGGAAGCAGACATATTGTTAGCATCCTGTGCTTTCAAATGATCTTATCTGCCATCTCTGCCATGGCAGCCATGTGACACAGGGGAGAGGTAAAATTACAACTTGTGATTAGACACAAATGAGGGGGAATTAAATTAGCTAAGCTCTCTAAATACATACAGGGTAGTGTTGGGCGAACATCTAGATGTTCGGGTTCGGGCCGAACAGGCCGAACATGGCCGCGATGTTCGGGTGTTCGACCCGAACTCCAAACATAATGGAAGTCAATGGGGACCCGAACTTTTGTGCTTTGTAAAGCCTCCTTACATGCTACATACCCCAAATTTACAGGGTATGTGCACCTTGGGAGTGGGTACAAGAGGAAAAATTTTTTTAGCAAAAAGAGCTTATAGTTTTTGAGAAAATCGATTTTAAAGTTTCAAAGGGAAAACTGTCTTTTAAATGCGGGAAATGTCTCTTTTCTTTGCACAGGTAACATGCTTTTTGTCGGCATGCAGTCATAAATGTAATACATATAAGAGGTTCCAGGAAAAGGGACCGGTAACGCTAACCCAGCAGCAGCACACGTGATGGAACAGGAGGAGAGTGGCGGAGGAGGAGAAGGCCACGCTTTGAGACACAACAACCCAGGCCTTGCATGAGGACAAGAAGCGTGCGGATAGCAATTTGCATTTTGTCGCCATGCAGTCATAAATGTAATACAGATGAGAGGTTCAATAAACAGGGACCGGAAACGCTAACCCATCACAGATGTTCATTGTTCATGTTACTTGGTTGGGGTCCGGGAGTGTTGCGTAGTCGTTTCCAATCCAGGATTGATTCATTTTAATTTGAGTCAGACGGTCTGCATTTTCTGTGGAGAGGCGGATACGCCGCCGATCTGTGACGATGCCTCCGGCAGCACTGAAACAGCGTTCCGACATAACGCTGGCTGCCGGGCAAGCCAGCACCTCTATTGCGTACATTGCCAGTTTGTGCCAGGTGTCTAGCTTCGATACCCAATAGTTGAAGGGTGCAGATGGATTGTTCAACACAGCTACGCCATCTGACATGTAGTCCTTGACCATCTTCTCCAGGCGATCGGTGTTGGAGGTGGATCTGCACGCTTGCTGTTCTGTGTGCTGCTGCATGGGTGTCAGAAAATTTTCCCACTCCAAGGACACTGCCGATACCATTCCCTTTTGGGCACTAGCTGCGGCTTGTGTTGTTTGCTGCCCTCCTGGTCGTCCTGGGTTTGCGGAAGTCAGTCTGTCGGCGTACAACTGGCTAGAGGAGGGGGAGGATGTCAATCTCCTCTCTAAAGTCTCCACAAGGGCCTGCTGGTATTCTTCCATTTTGACCTGTCTGGCTCTTTCTTCAAGCAGTTTTGGAACATTGTGTTTGTACCGTGGATCCAGAAGGGTATAAACCCAGTAATTCCAAGGATTTCAATCACTTAATCTCCTCATTGGTCAGCCAACACGTCATAGAGAAATAGAAAGAGAAAACATATAGCGTAATCCAGTTGCTACAAAAATCTGCCCTTCACCATTCCAGAGTGAACACACACCACCTTGTGCTGGGACACACTCCCCCCAATGTGCCCGCACTCACCCTATTAGCCTCCAATCAATCCGGAGGTATGGATATAGCGTGTATGGGGAAAGGCAGGGATCACTCCAGTATGCAGGCAATCTAAAAACTCAAAGATGCGCCATATAGTGTAAAATCATTTAATAAAAAAGGGTTTAAAAAACCAGTTACACTCACAAGCGTAGATGGTCACAAGCGCATTGTATCATGTGTACACAGCAGTCCCGGGCAGCCGCTCACACACACGCTCCGCTTCAGACCCTCGCGTCCTGTGATTTCCTGGATCTTACGGTCATGTGACATAGCTCCGCCCTATGCATTTCGTCATGTAAAATGACTCATCAGGGGCATCATCATTTTACATGACGAAATGCATAGGGCGGAGCTATGTCACATGACCGTAAGATCCAGGAAATCACAGGACGCGAGGGTCTGAAGCGGAGCGTGTGTGTGAGCGGCTGCCCGGGACTGCTGTGTACACATGATACAATGCGCTTGTGACCATCTACGCTTGTGAGTGTAACTGGTTTTTTAAACCCTTTTTTATTAAATGATTTTACACTATATGGCGCATCTTTGAGTTTTTAGATTGCCTGCATACTGGAGTGATCCCTGCCTTTCCCCATACACGCTATATCCATACCTCCGGATTGATTGGAGGCTAATAGGGTGAGTGCGGGCACATTGGGGGGAGTGTGTCCCAGCACAAGGTGGTGTGTGTTCACTCTGGAATGGTGAAGAGCAGATTTTTGTAGCAACTGGATTACGCTATATGTTTTCTCTTTCTATTTCTCTATGACGTGTTGGCTGACCAATGAGGAGATTAAGTGATTGAAATCCTTGGGATATTCAGCTGGATGGATTCAAGCTGCTGGATGGTGACTTATGTGAACTGAACTCTCATTGTTACAAGCTATAGAGCGCACTAGACTTTTCTTTAACGTGTGTTTGAACAATTTACAGTATTGTTTATCCAGCGCGCTCCACGTGCCGATTTTTGTGTTACCCCTTTTTTCCATTAGCGCAGCTTCCTGTATATTTTAAACCCAGTAATTGGTGTTGTCCAGAATGCGCACAATGCGTGGGTCGCGTTCAATGCAGTCCTAGGCCGAAGAGGTCATAGCCTAGGGTCACAAAACCTGTTTATTTGGGCAATTTCAATGGTGGCGAGTCTGACGTACATAAATCGCAGCAATGGCCGTTAGCAACGTCTGAATCTCACGAAATGTCTCATGCAGGTAGAAGACATATTGTTAGACTTGGGCTCCAAAGATGGGTTCCCTACATCTCTGCAAACCAGAGTTACAGGGCTCCAAATTTGGTAAAATCACCCATAGGCTTTCATTGGGCCTCCTATTTACAGTTCCAAAATCTCACATCTTTTCAAGGGGCAATTACTCAGCAGTGGCAAATTTTCTAGCATTGTAGGGACCCTTAGGGGGAACATGACTGGTGAGTTTCGGGCCCCTAGGCCAAAGAGGTCATAGCCTAGGGTCACAAAAACCTGTTTATTTGGGCTATTTCAATGGTAGTGATGGTGACGTACATAAATCGCAGCAATGGCCGTTAGCAAAGTCTGAATCTCACGAAATGTCTCATGCAGGTAGAAGACATATTGTTAGACTTGGATTCCAAAGATGGGGTCCCTACATCTCTGCAAACCAGAGTTACAGGGGTCCAAAATTGGTAAAATCCCCCATAGGATTTCATTGCCTCCCTATTTCACTTTCCAAAATCTCACATCTTTTCAAAGGGCAATGGCTCAGCAGTACCACATTTTCTAGCATTGTAGGGACCCTTAGGGGGAACATGACTGGTGAGTTTCGGGCCCCTAGGCCAAAGAGGTCATAGCCTAGGGTCACAAAAACCTGTTTATTTGGGCTATTTCAATGGTAGTGATGGTGGCGTACATAAATCTCAGCAATGGCCGTTAGTAAAGTCTGAATCTCACGAAATGTCTCATGCAGATAGAAGACATATTGTTAGACTTGGATTCCAAAGATGGGGTCCCTACATCTTTGCAAACCAGAGTTACAGGGGTCCAAAATTGGTAAAATCCCCCATAGGATTTCATTGCCTCCCTATTTCACTTTCCATAATCTCACATCTTTTCAAAGGGCAATGGCTCAGCAGTACCAAATTTTCTAGCATTGTAGGGACCCTTAGGGGGAACATGACTGGTGAGTTTCGGGCCCCTAGGCCGAAGAGGTCATAGCCTAGGGCACAAAAACCTGTTTATTTGGGCTATTTCAATGGTAGTGATGGTGGCGTACATAAATCTCAGCCATGGCCGTTAGCAACGTCTGAATCTCACGAAATGTCTCATGCAGGTAGAAGACATATTGTTAGACTTGGATTCCAAAGATGGGGTCCCTACATCTCTGCAAACCAGAGTTACAGGGGTCCAAAATTGGTAAAATCCCCCATAGGCTTTCATTGGGCCTCCTATTTACCGTTCCAAAATCTCACACCATTTCAAAGGGCAATGGCTCAGCAGTGGCAAAACTCACCAGTCATGATCCCCCTAAGGGTCCCTACAATGCTAGAAAATTTGGTACTGCTGAGCCATTGCCCTTTGAAAAGATGTGAGATTTTGGAAAGTGAAATAGGGAGGCAATGAAATCCTATGGGGGATTTTACCAATTTTGGACCCCTGTAACTCTGGTTTGCAGAGATGTAGGGACCCCATCTTTGGAATCCAAGTCTAACAATATGTCTTCTACCCGCATGAGACATTTCGTGAGATTCAGACTTTGCTAACGGCCATTGCTGCGATTTATGTACGTCACCATCACTACCATTGAAATAGCCCAAATAAACAGGTTTTTGTGACCCTAGGCTATGACCTCTTCGGCCTAGGGGCCCGAAACTCACCAGTCATGTTCCCCCTAAGGGTCCCTACAATGCTAGAAAATTTGGTACTGCTGAGCCATTGCCCTTTGAAAAGATGTGAGATTTTGGAAAGTGAAATAGGGAGGCAATGAAATCCTATGGGGGATTTTACCAATTTTGGACCCCTGTAACTCTGGTTTGCAGAGATGTAGGGACCCCATCTTTGGAATCCAAGTCTAACAATATGTCTTCTACCTGCATGAGACATTTCGTGAGATTCAGACGTTGCTAACGGCCATTGCTGCGATTTATGTACGCCACCATCACTACCATTGAAATAGCCCAAATAAACAGGTTTTTGTGACCCTAGGCTATGACCTCTTCGGCCTACGGGCCCGAAACTCACCAGTCATGTTCCCCCTAAGGGTCCCTACAATGCTAGAAAATGTGGTACTGCTGAGCCATTGCCCTTTGAAAAGATGTGAGATTTTGGAAAGTGAAATAGGGAGGCAATGAAATCCTATGGGGGATTTTACCAATTTTGGACCCCTGTAACTCTGGTTTGCAGAGATGTAGGGACCCCATCTTTGGAATCCAAGTCTAACAATATGTCTTCTACCTGCATGAGACATTTCGTGAGATTCAGACATTGCTAACGGCCATTGCTGCGATTTATGTACGTCACCATCACTACCATTGAAATAGCCCAAATAAACAGGTTTTTGTGACCCTAGGCTATGACCTCTTCGGCCTAGGGGCCCGAAACTCACCAGTCATGTTCCCCCTAAGGGTCCCTACAATGCTAGAAAATTTGGTACTGCTGAGCCATTGCCCTTTGAAAAGATGTGAGATTTTGGAAAGTGAAATAGGGAGGCAATTAAATCCTATGGGGGATTTTACCAATTTTGGACCCCTGTAACTCTGGTTTGCAGAGATGTAGGGACCCCATCTTTGGAATCCAAGTCTAACAATATGTCTTCTACCTGCATGAGACATTTCGTGAGATTCAGACTTTGCTAACGGCCATTGCTGCGATTTATGTACGTCACCATCACTACCATTGAAATAGCCCAAATAAACAGGTTTTTGTGACCCTAGGCTATGACCTCTTTGGCCTAGGGGCCTGAAACTCACCAGTCATGTTCCCCCTAAGGGTCCCTACAATGCTAGAAAATTTGCCACTGCTGAGTAATTGCCCTTTGAAAAGATGTGAGATTTTGGAACTGTAAATAGGAGGCCCAATGAAAGCCTATGGGTGATTTTACCAAATTTGGAGCCCTGTAACTCTGGTTTGCAGAGATGTAGGGAACCCATCTTTGGAGCCCAAGTCTAACAATATGTCTTCTACCTGCATGAGACATTTCGTGAGATTCAGACGTTGCTAACGGCCATTGCTGCGATTTATGTACGTCAGACTCGCCACCATTGAAATTGCCCAAATAAACAGGTTTTGTGACCCTAGGCTATGACCTCTTCGGCCTAGGACTGCATTGAACGCGACCCACGCATTGTGCGCATTCTGGACAACACCAATTACTGGGTTTATACCCTTCTGGATCCACGGTATAAACACAATGTTCCAAAACTGCTTGAAGAAAGAGCCAGACAGGTCAAAATGGAAGAATACCAGCAGGCCCTTGTGGAGACTTTAGAGAGGAGATTGACATCCTCCCCCTCCACTAGCCAGTTGTACGCCGACAGACTGACTTCCGCAAACCCAGGACGACCAGGAGGGCAGCAAACAACACAAGCCGCAGCTAGTGCCCAAAAGGGAATGGTATCGGCAGTGTCCTTGGAGTGGGAAAATTTTCTGACACCCATGCAGCAGCACACAGAACAGCAAGCGTGCAGATCCACCTCCAACACCGATCGCCTGGAGAAGATGGTCAAGGACTACATGTCAGATGGCGTAGCTGTGTTGAACAATCCATCTGCACCCTTCAACTATTGGGTATCGAAGCTAGACACCTGGCACAAACTGGCAATGTACGCAATAGAGGTGCTGGCTTGCCCGGCAGCCAGCGTTATGTCGGAACGCTGTTTCAGTGCTGCCGGAGGCATCGTCACAGATCGGCGGCGTATCCGCCTCTCCACAGAAAATGCAGACCGTCTGACTCAAATTAAAATGAATCAATCCTGGATTGGAAACGACTACGCAACACTCCCGGACCCCAACCAAGTAACATGAACAATGAACATCTGTGATGGGTTAGCGTTTCCGGTCCCTGTTTATTGAACCTCTCATCTGTATTACATTTATGACTGCATGGCGACAAAATGCAAATTGCTATCCGCACGCTTCTTGTCCTCATGCAAGGCCTGGGTTGTTGTGTCTCAAAGCGTGGCCTTCTCCTCCTGCGCCACCCTCCTCCTGTTCCATCACGTGTGCTGCTGCTGGGTTAGCGTTACCGGTCCCTTTTCCTGGAACCTCTTATATGTATTACATTTATGACTGCATGCCGACAAAAAGCATGTTACCTGTGCAAAGAAAACAGACATTTCCCGCATTTAAAAGACAGTTTTCCCTTTGAAACTTTAAAATCGATTTTCTCAAAAACTATAAGCTCTTTTTGCTAAATTTTTTTCCCTCTTGTACCCACTCCCAAGGTGCACATACCCTGTAAATTTGGGGTATGTAGCATATAAGGAGGCTTTACAAAGCACGAAAGTTCGGGTCCCCATTGACTTCCATTATGTTCGGAGTTCGGCCATGTTCGGCCCGAACCCGAACATCTAGATGTTCGCCCAACACTACACATGACCCGTTCGGCCAATCACAGCGCTAGCCGAACGTTCGGGTAACGTTCGGCCATGCGCTCTTAGTTCGGCCATATGGCCGAACAGTTTGGCCGAACACCATCAGGTGTTCGGCCGAACCCGAACATCACCCGAACAGGGTGATGTTCTGCAGAACCCGAACAGTGGCGAACACTGTTCGCCCAACACTAATACAGGGTGCATTTCTCTCTGTTTTCCTTCTGTCCTGTGCAAGAGATCAGGTCCACTTTAAACATTATGATGCACCCCATCTTTAATAACTAATTCAGTCCACTCACTGAAGAGATGGCTGTAAAGATATGTTATATTACATCATGAAAGAGCTGGTACATATCGACTAACAATTGTTTCTGGGCTGGACAAAGGGGACCCTGTGTGGCAACAAAACAATTGTTGGTTGATGTGTACCTGCTCTGCATTGATGGAATAAAACCTACCTTTATTGGCGAACTGAATGATGTACTTTACTATGATTGAGGGATGCTGCCCTGCATTTTACAGTCCAGCACCTGACCACAGGTGTGCAACTGGAATTCTTACTGTATTACGAGCTTTGATTGCATGTCTACATAAATATGTATTCGGTTATGTCTCATATCCATAATGTGATATCCAAGTAGGTAAGAGTCCCTGGTCCCTGTGAGCCTCAGCATCTGAAACATACATTGTTTGTCAGCTATTAACTCTTTCTCATTTCTCTGTAAACTTTCACTTTTTGAATTTCATGGCATATACTTCCTTACTTTTTTTTTTTTTAAAGATTATTTTATTTTTCAAAAGAGGATTGCAACAAAGGTGGAACAACATTTACAGAGATACATGGAAACAGGAGTCAACTTCTAGATACAGTCAGGCCCGGATTTACATCACAGGAGCCTATAGGCATGGATGCCATGGCACCCCAGACTTCACCCTTCACAAACCTACACACCCCCACCAAACCTTACCACAAGTGTGCTGGCTGGCCCAGCTGTTATGTCTCCCTTGCTTCCTTTGCCTGTCATAGGTAGCTACAGGTGTCTCTTAATACTGAGGGTACCTCTGGCCACCTAATGCTAAGTAGCTAGTGTTGCCCCCGACTGAATGGAGATCTCGTCAGTGGAATGCCGAGAGCATGGTGAGTAACATCTCATTTACGCTCTGCTCAAGTCTCTGCATAGGGAAGGAGGGAGGCACTACGGGAGGGGAGTGAGCCTCCTTTCCATCATCAGGCGCCTGTAGGCACGTGCCCACTATAGGTTATTAGGCTCCACTCAGTGGCCCCATTCCCAGTAAAAGAGCCAGATGATATAAATGACGCTCTGAGCCAGAGTTGGGATCATACATCAGGGCATCCAATTAATGAAACGGTAGCAGGAAAAAAAGGCGTCGCCTGAGGGTGGATGAAAAGGGCGCCGCCATAGACTCTAATGCAATTATTGTTAATGCGGCGAAAAAAAGCAGAAAAAAGGGTGCTGCAATAAATATCGTTAAAGTGGATCTGAGATGAACTTTTACTCATTGCATAATTGTGTTCCTTTCCTATTGTTTATAGGGCATTCCTCAAGCCAAAAACGTTTTTTTTTTTTTCATACTCTAATTCCCTATAAACTAAACAAGCCACGCCCACAGATTTTCAGAGAGCCAAGGCACTTTCAGACAGTAGCAAGGGCTCATGGGAGCTCAGTCTTGGCAGGAGGAGGGGGAGGTATTACTAGCCAGAGATTTCAGAGGCAGAGGGGAGAGGGGGGGATTAGGTTTTTTTGCTCAAGATGCAGATAAGCCTGCCTCTGTGTAATGTGTACAAACAACATGGCTGCTGTCATTGTATCACAGGAAGAAAAAAATCATATTCTATTAAAGCTGTTTGCAGCTAGATTTGCTGTGTAAACTATCTAAACTTTAGATAAGATATATAGACAAGGTACTTGTTATAGTAAGTTTTTCATCTGAGATCCGCTTTAACAACATTAGAACATTAAAGTTTTTGATGTATGTTATTGTTTCAGAAGCTTGTAACGTTATAGTTTTTGTCATATTGTCTTGTTTGTATGTACACGTTATCAAAGATTTTATCGTTTCTATGTGTAAAAGGGTGTTTCTGCAGAAGGAGTGGTTAGGGTTATTCACCACCAGGGGGAGTGGTTAGGGTTAGGCACCACCAGGTGGGGTGGTTATGGTTAGGCACCACCCGGGCGGCGGTTAGTTTTAGGCAACACCGGGGGAGGGGGGAGGTTAGGGTTAGGCACCACCAGGGGGGGCTGTGGTTAGGGTTAGGCACCACCAGGAGGGGGGTGGCTAGTTTTAAGCACCACCAGGGGAGGGTTCTGCGTCAGAGTAGAGTTGGTTTAAGCTGAATTGTTGAATTACGTAACAATTTTTAACGTTAATATCTTTTCGTTAATATTTCCATTCTTTGTTTACAACGATATTAATCGTTAACCAAGTTTGACACCGATGTTTATCGTTATCAGATTTCGTTATCTATAAACCCCCACCAAACCTCACCACAAGTGTGTTCACTACTCTTTGTTTTTCATGTATGCAATGAAACAGTCGGAAATGGGTGTCACAAAGCTAGAACCCAGGACAAATTGCTCATATAGCACTATCAACCATCTTAATATAAGCAAAACAATAACGATAAACTAAAAGGCAGTAAAAATTGAAGACCTGAAAAGAATGAGAAAGAAAAAATGGAAGAAGATAGAGAAAGGACTCGAGCTGGGCTGGGAGCCTGCCCCGAAGTCATTAACCCTAGATCCGCCAGAGGAAGGGTTCTTCCTTACTTTTATTCTATTTTTTCTCTGATACATTTTAAGTTGTTCCTCTTGCTTTTTTTAGTCTTCCTCTTTTTATTTTCATGAGAAGTATTACCATACCTTCTTCACACTATGTGAAAAATCCCCTTCCCACTCTAAATCATTTTGTCCATTATCCTCTCCATCATTAGGAGCAAGATTCTCAGTATTCAATCTTTTAGGGACAATTGCTCATTTCTTATATTTAGCTAAAGTAGCAATAACCCAACAGGTGTTTTGTTCCTTAATCACGAGATTTTGTAAAGCTTTAAACTCATTATCTAGATTATGTTCACCATTCATATTAGCATTAAAAATATCATTAACATTAAACATTTTATTAGCTCTATAATCAAAAACACCCATGATTCAACATAGGCTTAAATAAAATGGAAAAGAAAACCTGTAGTATTATCTGGGTGGCTCACTACTTAGTATGCAAGAAATTAGAAAAATTAAATGATTCAGTCAAACACCCTCCCCTATGGGCAATATAGTGTATATTTCCCTGGCAATATTGATATGAATTCCATGTGCTGGTGTAAACTTTGAGGCAACATTAAGATGTGGAAGATGTGGAATGCATTGCCACAGGAAGTAGTTATGGCATATTCTATATCTGCATTTACAGGGGGCTTAGATGCTTTCCTTGCGCTGAAAGACATCCATGGCTATAATTTCTAGGTAATGCCCTGTGCTGTTTATCCAGGGATTTTATCTGATTGCCATCTGGAGTCGGAAAGGAATTTTTTCCCTTTTGAGACTAATTGGCCCATGCCTTGTAAAGGTTTTTCCGCCTTCCTCTGGATCAACAGGGATATGTGAGGGTGCAGGCTGGATTTGTACTTTGTTTTCTGGGTGAACTGGATGGACGTATATCTTTTTTCACTCAAATAACTATGTAACTATGTAACATACCAAGATTACATGGTGGGGAAAAGTTTGCCTGTGTCTATTCCAAATGGCGTGATAGCGACTTATGCTATGTCAGCTTTCTTGGATTCTGTGGCAAATCAATGTGGCCAGGAATATATACACTCCATATACTGCCTACTGAGAAGGAGGAGCACTTTTGGGCTGAATCTTTTTAGTCACTTACATCAAGCAGGGGAGCTCAGAGAAGATGTGGGCAGTCTGGGAACTGAGGAGATAAGTGCATTATGGTGATACCCAGTTGGGCAGGTCTGGCTAAGCCCATATGCTGTGATTACCTCAAGGCAGGATAGGTGTGTTGTGGTCTGTACCGTCCACCATTAACAGTAACTGCAAACATGATGGAAACTCAGCAGTAATTGTGTTAGGATTGGAACTCAGCAGGTTCCCTGAGGGCACAGGCTTGTACAGCGTTAGGAGCCAATGAAAGTGACTCCAGACCAGCTGACAGTGCTCTGCTGTCATAGAGACGGCAGAGAGAGGGGCCTGCGGCGATGGAAGAGCGCCGTGACCGGCGAGAGCAACGGGTATGTGCAGAGATTCGTCGGAAGGCGCCAGTTTCGGGTACCAATGGTCTCTGGTCCTTAAGGGACCAGAGAGTGCTGGTACGCAAAGGGTTAACCTTCCCAGTTTGATGCCTGTATTGACCTGTGCTTTGTACCCACCACACTCTTGTCTCACCCCCTGGTTTATCTGCCTGTCTGCTTGATCCTCCCTGGATGACCTCCAATTGGTTCCTGACTTAGAGTTTGCCTAACCTCAGATTAGTACCCACCTGGGTATGAACTTTGGCTCCATTCCTGGACTCTGTATTTGCTTTGAGTTTGGGGTTTTCCACTGGTTACCCAAGCCCTCAATAATTTGCATGAATAAGTCCTGAGGCAACTCAGGCTGGGTAGACGCATTCAGTCTCCAGTTCAAGCGGGGGCTTGGCTATAGGTGAAGATCATAATGGAGATTGGATCTGAAAAGTAACTTGTGATAACCTGAATACCTTATATTTGCAAGGCTGTCATGATCAACAAAGGTCCTGTTGACCTTGGCACTAGTGAAATGTCATGGGTTCATATGGATGGGTAGAGTGATACTGCTTAAAAGCGTACCTAGGTTCAGAGGCACCATAAAAATGTTGCTATGGGGTCCCATGATTTGTAGATAAGGCTCTGTAATGATTCAGTGGCTAATAGTGGTGGCTGCACACTTCAATGGCCATCTCTGTTTCTTGCTAAATTATTTAGGTCTGCCCTAATAGAACCTGCATGCTCGTAATTACTATCACTAAACTCTCGAAGAAGCTAACTGGCTGGGGTTGGCAGAACAAGTTGTTGAAGAGGCTGGAATGCAGATTAGGACCTATGGAGCAGCTATTTGGAAACAAGGATGCTGCAGCTTCACAGTGGTGGGCAGCATGGTGGTGTAGTGGTTAGCACTCTCGCCTTGCAGTGATGGGTCCCTGGTTTGAGTCCCAACCAGGGAACTATCTGCACGGAGTTTGTATGTTCTTCCTGTGTCCAGGCACTCCGGTATCCTCCCACATCCCAAAAACAACAGATAAGTTAATTGGCTTCCCCTAAATTTGCCCTAGACTATGATGCATGCGCTACACGATACATACATAGACATAGGACTATGGTAGGGAATAGATTGTGAGCCCCTCTAAGGGACAGTTCAGTGAAAAGACAATATAATCTGTACAGCGCTGCAGAAGATGTCAGTGCTATATAAATACTAAATAATAATACAAATATGTATGTATTAAAAACTTTAGTTCTACAAGTTTTCCCTTTTCTTCACCATTTCCATAAACCAGCCATTGGAAGACAGATAATAGACTCTGAACTGCAAATGTCAGATGGGACAAGCTAGGATTCAGGAAGTAGAGGCCCAGCAGTAAGGTCGGTATGGGTTGTGTTATGCTAGTTGCCTTGGGCAGGTCAAGCAGATGCTGAGCTGCAAGCTTCCTGTTTCCAGTTCTGGTGCTTGTGAATAGGGGACACGCGTTAATCACAGAATCCTCTGTCCCCACCCCTCGCTGACACACATACCGGATAGAGAGGTATCATCTCTGGCCTAATAATACTATGCGGATCTCACAAAACAAAACAAAACTAGTCTTCACACAAAAAAATATACCTGAGAGAGTTCTTTTTCATGAAAATGTTCATCTGACTTTTTAATAGCAGAATCTGCAAATATCCTTGATCAGTGTATAATATGTTAATATACTTATAACTGACTTATTAGGATAATAGATAAAGGCTAATGGAGGGGCACCAGATACAGACTGACATTAGAAAAGTTGTAACTAACTTATCTCATGCTTTTTTTAGTCAATTCACTTTTTTCCTAAGTTTTCAACTAGGTCAGGAGATAATTTTTCATCTTCTGTTTAAAATAACTTTTCAACACTCCGCAATTGAAAAAGTACCAAAAAGGAGGTGAAAAGGTACTGTCAAAATTACTCTCAGGCCTCTTTCACACTGGGGCATTTTCTTTGCATTGCGTTACCCTGTGGTGATGCTAAGGCAATGAAAGTGTATGGGGCCTTTCATACTCATTTGGTGCAAAGTGAGGTTTTTCGCTGCACTGCCAACGAGAGGAAAACAGCAACTTAGGGGCCTGCTTGCATGGCAACGTGCGGCGCACCGAAAGTCGTGTACCGTAAGTCTATAGCAATGCAGACTTTTTAGAAAGTATTTGCGTTTGCATTGCGCAGAAGCGTATTTTTTCAATAAACTTCAGCGCAATTCGTATTTCCGGCTCAGGAAGTGAGCGCTAGAGGGCCTCACTACCTGCTTGGCCAGAAAGGAAATTACAGTTTATTAAAGCGGAAATCCCGAAGGCCTTATTTAGCGTTGTGGTGCGATGTAATCATCTAATTGCATCGTACCAGCAACGCAGGTCAGCAGTGTGAAACTGGCCTGAGAATTTTCTTGCTTGCTGGTGGCTTAAAGAGAATCCGAGGTGTGTTTAAAGAATGTTATCTGCATACAGAGGCTGGATCTGCCTATACAGCCCAGCCTCTGTTTCTATCCCAAACCCCACTAAGGTCCCCCTGTACTCTGCAATCCCTCATAAATCACAGCCGTGCTGTGAGTCTTTGTTTACATCTGTAGTGTCAGTCTCAGCTGTTCCCCCGCCTCCTGCATAGCTCCGGTCCCTGCCCCCATCCCTTCCCTCCAATCAGCAGGGAGGGAAGGGATGCAGGCGGGGACCAGAGTTCTGCAGGAGGCGGGGAGAGCAGCAGACTGACACTATAGAGATAAACACAGCCAGCTCTGACAAGCTGTTTGTCAGCAGCGTGGCTGTGATTTATGAGGGATTGCAGAGTGCAGGGGGCCCTTAGGGGGGGGGTGGGGGTTGGGATAGCAACAGAGGCTGGGCTGTATAGGCAGATTAAGCCTCTGTATGCAGATAATATTCTTCAAACCCACCTCGGGTTCTCTTTAAAGGGAACCTAAACTGAGAAGGATATGGATGTTTCCTTTTAAACAATACCAGTTGCCTGGTAGTCCTGCTGATCTCTTTGCTGCAATAGTGGCTGAATCACACACCTGAAACAAGCATGCAGCTAATCCACCTATTATATAGTACCCCGAAAGTGCAACGCGTTTCGCAGGCCAAGCCCGCTTCATCAGGCAATAAACATGGGGATAAAACAGAATTTCAGCAATAGCAGGTGTAGCACCTGAGGCGCTACACCTGCTATTGCTGAAATTCTGTTTTGTCCCCATGTTTATTGCCTGATGAAGCGGGCTTGGCCTGCGAAACGCGTTGCACTTTTGGGGTACTATATAATAAATGTGATTGCTACTTTTCAGACAGTCTTTCGTGTCTGCTTTATGGAGGTAAGTCCACCACTTCCTCCTAGCAAATTTTAAAGGTTTTATCCACTTTTATTCTGCTGGTGCCTCTGTTCTCCTACTGCAAAATCGTGTCCACCCCTGGTGGAGGGGTGATCTACTCCTTTTTCTCATCTACAGAGAGCGACTTCTTAGCCCTGAGTGAGGACAGGTCTAATCTCCTCACCTGCTTATACAGTGGTTGCCTTTGTAGTAACCCAGGTTTGTGAGTATATTCTTCTCACTGATTTGCCTTACTTCGTTTATGTTTTAACATACTACACTATATTGGGCTCTCGGTTCTCTACATTTTATGCAGCTAATCCAGTCTGACTGCAGTCAGAACACCTGATCTGCATGCTTATTCAGGGGCTGTGACTGAAAGTATTAGAGACACAGGATCAGCAGGAGAGTCAGGCAACTGCTATTATTTTAAAAGGAAAAATACATGTCCCTCTCAGTTTAGGTTCACTTTAAAAGGCATTTTATTGATAAGCTGTGAAAATGAAACCTAGGGGAACACTTGAAGTGAAAAAGGTCAGCTATATGCAAGGTGACAATTATAATTATTATTATTATTTTTTATTTATATAGCGCCAACATCTTTCATAGCGCTGTACATAGTACAAACAAATAACGGGGAACAAATATACATAAGAAATACAAGACACTGTACAGTCATGACATTGAATAGTAGAAATACAAATCCATACCTAGTTAATATGTAGTTGGTACATGTGCATATGTTAAAATTACAGTAGAGTAGTATGAGAAACATTAGGAGGAGGTCTCTGCCCTTGCGAGCTTACAATCTTGCAAACATGATTGAAGATTCTTATGTACAACTATGCCAGAAAAAGTGACTTGAACAATGGCCATAGTTTTAGTTTCCTTACTGATTGCCAGATGCATATGTAAAATATTTTCCTGTGAGTTTGCTATGCAATTTTTCCTGCAATAGCAAAGTCCCATTCAGTGGTACGCAATCACAGCTGTACCGGCAATGCAGCATGTAGTGCATTTGTGATTCCACATGGATCGCTTTGCATTAGCAATTAACAAGCTGACACATCATTTCATTCCACTGGTTCTGGAAGTGTGTTTAGCTTTTAGGGACAACAAAGGGATAATTTGCATTTTCAGCAGTGATGGAATGGGGGAACACCTCAGAGCTTTTCATCTGAAGGAAGCAAATGCATAAACTGTCTGGCAGTGGTCATGCAGCACTGCTGGACTTCTTTCTAAAAATATTTAAGCTAAAAATGTTTGATCCTTCTACAGTGTTATTGCATGATACATTGAAATCTATTAATAGCTACAAGAGATCGTTGGTTCCTCAATTATTGATAGCTGCTAAAAGTTTGATTCCAGTTAAGTGGAGATGTCAGGATCCTCCAACCCTTAAAGGGAACCTTAACTCAAAAAAAAAACCATGAGTTTTACTCACCTGGGGCATCTACCAGCCCCCTGCAGCCATACTGTGCCCTCGCAGTCACTCATGGCTCCTCTGGTCCCCCGCTGCCAGCCAGTTTCGTTGTTGTCGACTGGGAGTCGGGCAGCCGCCATGCGTACGTTTTTATGCTTACCTGCTGGTGCAGGAAGCTATTGCAGACATCAACAAGTAAATTTTTACGCGTTACGGGTGTAATGAGTAAAAATTTACGCATTACAACCGTTACGCGTAAAAATGTACTTGTTGATGTCTGCAATAGCTTCCTGCACCAGCAGGAATGTGTAAAAACGTACGCATGGCGGCCGGCCGACTCCCAGTCGGCAAAAACGAAACTAGCTGGCAGCGGGGGACCAGAGGAGCCATGAGTGACTGCGAGGGCACAGTATGGCTGCAGGGGGCTGTTAGATGCCCCACGTAAGTAAAACTCATGGTTTTTTTAAGTTAAGGTTCCCTTTAAGGATTGGGTTGGAAAAGTTAATATTTTGAAGGACACAGAGAATCAGACTGCTCTTCAGCAGGATAGATTGGAGGTTTTTATTGATAAATGGCATAGATGGTTCGAGGTTTAGAACTCATCTGAATATGGAATTATGATGAAGGTGTAGGGGAGGAGTCTTTTCTGGGGAAAAACTTGGACTTGTGATTTTTGTAATTGTAGGGCAGAATGATTTCTCAGTTTAGATACTATACAGTATGAGACTTTTAATATAGTTGATTGGAGGGAAGGAGAGGAGGGGTTGTCTTTTGTTTGAGTTGTTTTTGGATTTCTGTTAATAGTAAAAGGTGGGAGATAATGGGGAAAGGGGTGATATATTATATTATCGATTATAGTATCGTACTGCATTTTATGTGGATGCATTTCTTTTTCCTTCAATAAAATGAATTATATGTAAAAAAAGGAAAAAAAGTTAAAAATGTTTGGTTACCTCCCCAAAATAAAACCCATCTTGGCATACACAATGTCATGGTGGATGATATCCATATGTCAACAGAAGAGTTGGTGTTAGAGCCTCCTGGCATGCTGGCACAGCCCTCAGCAGAGACATTGGCTTACCAGACTGCACAGAGCACTGGTGACCACTGCTGATGGGCACTGGGCTTTACAAAACCCCTAGGCTACTCAGTAAGCATGGGTGTTATATGCTACTTGCCTACTCACATGCGAGAGTAAGCAGATACCTCTGAGCACTGCTTAAAGTGAATGTGTACCGCTTTAAAAATAAAAAAGTCAGATACTCACCTAAGGAGAGGGAAGGCTCGGTCCTAACGAGCCTTCCCTCTCCTCTCCCGGTGCCCGGTCCCACGCAGCATCCCCCGTAGCATTATTCGACCAGTTCGGTCAAATACTGCCACTTCCGCTGCCGAAGGGATGTTTCGGAAGCCTTCGGGAGCACTCGGGCTCCCGAAGATGGGCCGCTCCATACTACGCATGCGCGAGCGCCCTCTATGACGCAATCGCGCGTGCGTAGTATGGAGCGGCCCGTCTTCGGAAGCCCGAGTGCTCCCGAAGACCTCTGAAGTCCCTGCGCCGGCGGTTGCGAACGGGGGAGCCAGCGCAGCACCGAGGGCACCGGGAGAGAAGAGGGAAGGCTCATTAGGACCGAGCCTTCCCTCTCCTTAGGTGAGTATCTGACTTTTTTATTTTTACAGCGGTACCCATTGGCTTTAATGGGAGTCTCTACCAGACCTCATGACCAGTCAGAAATGAAGGAGGCACTCAAGTGGCGTTTATAAACTTGCGTTTATCAATTCAGTAGCCGACACGACATGTTTCGGGGTTTCCCCCTTCCTCAAGTGTACATGCAACCTCACCAACACAGCAAACTTATGAACTTCAACAATACACACCCAAATTGATAGTCCCTCCTCCTTGGTCAGCTGACCAACTACTACATTAACCCTTCAGGGTAAGTCCAAGTCCATTATATTGGGCACTACAATCAAACGTCTACCCAAAGAAACACCTTCAGGAACATGAGTGTAGGCAAACATCTAGGCTCATGCCTACTCGATACACAGAAATTACAGAGGATACGTTAACTTTCCAGAACATACATAAACTCACTGCACCACCGATGCAGACGTTCCCTCTCTCCACCCACCAACGCGATGACAGTTCATCACAACCTGTAAGAGAGAAACAACAAAATGACATTTCCCTACAAGAAGCATTTCATACTAAACATTTCATTGAGACCCCTAGGCGTAATAGAGTCTAGTTTCCTCATCCACCGTGCTTCTTTTTGTAGCAAGCATCTGTCCCTGTCTCCTCCTCTTTTGAGTGGGGGTACGTGGTCCAATACCATCCATTTAAGCTGCGATACACCATGTCCACGGGCAAAAAAATGCTTGCCTACCGGTGTATGGCTGCTTACTTCCAGTGGTTTGAACCCTCATGACCAGTCACTGGCATCCTTCCTGGTCTTGGAGCATGCTATCATGCAGGATCTTCTTTGCTGGTATCAAAGACTGGTACATACATTCCGGTGCACACATGACCCGTTGTATATCGTGTGCCTCTGAGGAACAGCTTCTAGCCATGAAACATGTTTAAGGCTGTGTTGTTACATTGGAAACAGACTTAATAGGGCCCCCCTTAGGCCCCCTGCATAAATGATAGCATGGGGCCCCCTTAGTCCCCCAAACCCCATAGGTTTGGGAGCCAGCGAATGGCAATAGAGATGGCCCGAACAGTTCGCTGGCGCAAAGTATCCAGCAAACTTCCTATGTTCACATTCTCAGCGAACTGTGAACATATGGCGTGTTTGATCCACCCCTATACATCATCATGGAGCCAAACTTTGACCCCTTACCTCACAGTCAGCAGACACATGGCAGCCAATCAGCTAGCATCCACTCCTGGACCCCCCACCCCCCTATCAAAAAGTAGTTGCTCTGGCCATATTGGATTCATTCTTTGCTGGCTGCTGACTGTTAGTCAGACTTGCAGCAGATAGGTAGGGAAAGCATTAGCTAGGCCTGTGTTCTTGTTCCTCAGTTGCTGTGAAAGCACCCCAAACAGCCCTTTTGAGGGGTAGCACATCGGTCTCCTGTGGGTTTTTTGAGTGTGACACTCCACAGCCCACTGACACCCAGAGCTGTGTGCACACTACTACTGTTGTTGTTGCCTCAATACGTTGCAGTGCATTATTATTTTACTGTATTCTGATAGTACTATTGCATTACCTCCTGAACGTAAAGTTCTATGTTTGTGACATATCTAAATGGCAGCAGAGAGTGTTCTGCTGTCAAAGCAGCCTCTGGAAGCAGGAAATAATTACACACACTCCTGCACACAGTTTTGGAGAGTGAATGGGGAGGTTTCTTTGCTTATTGGCTGAGGTTGGGGAGAGAGAGGTGGAGAGGCCCCCAAAGCCTCTGGGCCCCCCTGCAATGGCAGGGGTCGCAGGGGTTATTGGTACGCCCATGATTGGAAACCTACTTTGTGCACCTGATTCATTATTTGTATTGAAAGAAAACAAGAAAAAACAGCACTGTTTGATATTTCCATACATGTGCTACGAATCACCACTGAATCGCAGCGCATGGTTGCCTGCATTTTAGGGCGATTGCGTCTGCGATCCCATTCAGTGTAATGAATGGGATTGCAAGCTCCGCCCCTGGGAGTGACGTGCAATGCAGATCCACGCAGCTGTGCATTGTAATGGAAATGAGCCCTTAGGAGTAGGTAGGGGTGGTTAGTGTTAGGAGTAGATATGGGGAAGTTCGTTTTAGGAGTAGGTGGGGGTGGTTAGTGTTAGGAGTAGATAGGGGAAAGTTAGTGCTAGGACTAGTAGATTGGGAATTAGTGTTAGGAGTAGATAGGGAGAGGTTAGTGTTAAGATTAGGTGGGGGATGGTTAGTGTTAGGAGCAGGGCTGCTCAAATCCGGAACCGGGAGACATCCGGATAGTTGCTATCCGGATATCTCCCAGTAAACCTGTGCGGGGTGGGCAGGGGGGGTCAATCTTACCTGTCTGATGTCTTCTTCGTCCGTCCCTTCGGCGCCTCCCATGATGCGGTCCAAGGGGCGGTCACGTGATTACAAACACTTTGTCCTTCTGGGTTGAAGGAGGAAGTGTTTGTAATCACATGGCGCGCATGGAGCGCATCGTGGGAGGCGCCGAGGGACGGACGAAGAATTTGAGCAGCCCTGGTTAGGAGTAGATAGGGGGAGGTTAGTGTTAGGAGTAGGTGTGGGGTGGATAGTGACAGCATACACCTAATGTGACAAACGTAATGCTAACCATTTGCTAGAATGCCCTAATTTTATTTGGTCAGCCTTGGAAGGTCGTAGAATTACAGTTCCAGCTTTGTTTTTTGTTTTTTTTACGAGAGACTTACAAAGATGACCTGCTCAGTCATAACTATCATAGCTAACATAAGGGTATATGGCATTACCGCACTATCAAAGATTTGTGCAGATCGGCTTTTTGTCACTAGCAGATGCCATTTCTGCTGATAATCTAGTGTGTGTACAGTCTACCCTCTTGTACTGTTCTCCTTACCCCTCCAACTGGAAGCCACTCCCTCGTGTGCTGTTCCAAAGCTCCTTCTCTCCCCATTATAGACCCGCAATGCATCTGTACAGCACTGGCCACACCCTGCATCACTGACTGACTGTGCTGTGGGCTGCAATATTCTCATAGAGATTAAGCCTCTGCTTTTGCGCTTGCAGTCTGAACAGCAGAATGATGAGGTTCAAACAATCCACCAATCATGAAAGATTAAAACACATGATTGCTAAGTATACAAATGGTTTGCAGGGCAAGTGTAAAAGTGGCCTCAATGATTAGGGATGGTGGTCAAGTAGTATATAGGTAGCTTTAGTCTCTCAACCTGCAGAAATCGGATATACATAAATTTTGCTACTAGTCACACGTACATTTGAATCCCCTCTTATAACTCATGTGCCTATGCATTCTTGTCTCAAATGATGATAAATGATGTAAGCCAGTTGTAACATGCGTTGGTAGCTCTTTTCATATGCTTTCATTTAAATTGTTGGTTTAAGGATTTCTCACTATATACCCACCTGCGTAAACACTGTGTGTAAGCAAGCTGACCTGCTGCCCTGCTCTCTCCTCCTCTGCTGGCTCAGCTTTGTACAGCAGATGCTTCTGAAAAAAAATCCAGACACTAGCAGTGGCGTAGCAATAAAGCAAGCAGAGGTCGCAACCGCACCAGGGCCCATGGACCAGAGGGACTGACTAGGGGCCCTCCTTCATCCATCTTATTAGCTTTGTATTGGTGCTATGGTGGAGGGGTCGATCCCCATCTCTTTTTTCCTGATCTACAGAGAGCGACTTTTAATCCTGAGTGAGGACAGGTCTAATCTCCTCACCTGCCTGTACAGTGGTTACCTAGGAGGTAACCCGCTTTTGTGAGTATATACACTATATACTTTTCAATTCCAACCTATTGTTTTGCTTACTACACTATTTTGGGCTTTTGGTGTCCCCACTTTTGTTTATCAAACATTTGATAATTTACCTCATAAGTAAAATTTAATGTTGAATTCACTAAGGTATTATAGATTTATCGAATGTTTTATCGATAAAATGTTCAATAAATCTATAACACCTTAGTGAATTCAAAATTCGGTTTTACTCATGAGGTAAATTATCAAATGTTTGATAAAGTGTTTGATAAAGCTTAGTGAATTGAGGCCATAGCGTGCAGCACTTTACTTAAAGCACGCTGCGGAAATAGCGTGAGTAACAGATTACTTTACTGTGAAAATACCACAGTAAAGGTGGGCCCGACACAATGGACTGTCACCGTTTCAAATGTATCAAATGTTCTTTGAAAAGTGCAGTGATAACGTTGTGCCGGGCCCAGCTGCAATATAGGCACATCTTGTCTGTAAGATTGCCCTACTGTGCTACTGAGCGGAGAGCTATTTATACTGAAGAGCTATGATTACATTCTGTCATTGGAGCTGAATGTTTGCTGGTCACTACAAGTCTTTGAAACACTGAGTGTGTAATAGCCACACAGACTAGACCGGGCATGGAGGCATCAACGCAAGTAAGGTTTACTGTCTAAGGAGTACAGTACAACTGCACATAAGTATGTGGATCCAGCATGAAGTCTGTGCTCAGTGGCGTAGCTAAGAAGCTGTGGGCCCTGGTGCAAGTTTAGCATTGGGGCCCCCCAAGCAGTTTATACATAACAATTGATACGGCGCACCAAAATCAATCAAAGACAACCACAGTGTCTGAGGTGCAAGAACGGGATGGGAAACTAGGGGCCTGATTCACAAAGCGGTGATAACTCAGTTATCACGCCTAAAAGACTTTAGGCATGATAACCTTTGCACCACACTGGTGTGCACCACACTGGTGAAAAGCCAGTTTAAGCGTGATAAGTTTAGGTGTGATAAGTTTAGGTGTGATAAGTTTAGGCATGCTAAGTTTAGATAAGTGTAGATAGCGTGCAAAGTCCCGCACGCAAAGCAGCGCCATTAAACTCTATGCAAAGTGCACCAGACTTTGCTAGCGCAAAACTTTTGATCAGCTGTGCACTGCGGTGCTAACGCAGTTGGTGCTTAAACTTATCATGCCTAAACTTATCACACATAAACTTATCATGCCTAATCTTATCACACCTAAACTTATCACACCTAAACTTATCATGCCTAAACTGAGTTTAGGCGTGATAAAGGGCTTTTCACCAGCGTGCTAACACTTTGCACCGCTTTGTGAATCAAGCCCTATGTGTTAATGATCACTACTATTCAAATCAACCATAGAAGTGAATAGTATCAGCACATGAAATAAATAAAATAAAAACAGCGCTCCCACTAATTGATATAAGATTGTGATCTCAATCACCAATACGTTATCAGTTATCTGTTAGCGTCCACTAGGTGTCAGTTTATCATTAGTGAGCTATGAATGCACACTATGCTATACATCAGTCTTTCAACAAGTGCTTTAAGAGTGATAATATAAACCACAGGCTAAAATCAATTCTGTTTCAATTGTTCATGAGGCTTGCGCTTCTGTTCAGAAATGAGTATATTTCCACAAAAAGTTCAACACAAGTTATTCAGCAGCGCTTCCTTGTATTATTCCTCCACCAGATATCAGTCACCCATCAGGAGTGCGACTCACCTGTTTTATATGCTACGATCACAGTAGCACATACGCTTGTGGGGCATTAAATAGGTTCCCCTCACCTTCCACGACACATCTCAGACCAAATAAGCAGGGAAAACAGCGATATTTCAGACTCTGAACTCATGGAGCATTCCTCTTACACCTTAAAGCATGAAGCAAAAAAGCTCCTCATTGCGCAGTATTGTTAAAAATTTAAAACACTTTATTTAAAATTGCACTCACGTGGTGTTTGCAGTGTTTCAGCTTTTGGAATTGTTACAGCGGGTTCCACCCCGCGCGGTCTCCCGGGCTGACCGCCGCGTTGATTCCCCCTTGCTGCAAAGTATCACCGGCTGCACTGCCCTTGTTCCCTTGTTTGAACAAAGAACAGCAAGAGACATTTTGGAAAAGAAAAACCTGGTGATAAGGCCAGCTGACAAGGGGGGAGGGGTGGTAGTACTTAATAAACAACAGTATGGGGAAGAATTAGATAGACTTGTGAATGACCCTCAGACATACTTGACCTTGAAAGGAAATCCCACAAATGAATATATGGGAGAATTGAGAGTCCTTATGAAAGAGGGACTAGATAGGGGGATCGTCAATGATAATGAGTTCATGTATCTGATACCATCCGCCCCCCGGGTCCCTATTATATACCAAGTCCCGAAAGTGCACAAAAATAGGGACAATCCCCCGGGACGTCCCATAATTAGCGGAATTGGTTCCGTAACGCATAGGCTAGGTGAGTATCTCAACCACTTTTTGCAACCTATGGTGCATCAATTACCATGTGTGGTGAAGGACACTAAGGATATGCTGGGGAAAGTGGAAAAAATGGTGGTGGGAGGGGAGACGGTCCTTGTTGTGGCGGACGTGTCCTCTCTCTACACCAACATTCCCCACCAGCTGGCCCTTGAAGCAGTAGACTATTACATGAGGAAGGAAGATAGGATGCCTGGGGAACAGGTTGATTTTTTGATAAAAGTCTTGGAATTTGCACTCAAAAGGAACTATTTTTGGCACAAAGGGTGTTATTATTTGCAGATAAGGGGGTGTGCCATGGGGGCGGGGTTTGCCCCGGCCCTGGCAAATTTATTCATGTCCAGATGGGAAGAGGGTATCATACATCAATACAAGGGGGAATTGTTTAGCAATTGGCTAAGGTACATAGACGACCTGTTCCTCCTATGGGAGGGAGGGCAGGAAAAGTTAATAGGATTCTTTGAAATGATTAATAACAACACATGGAATATACAATTAAATATGGAAAGTAGCACGGTGGAAATTAACTACTTGGATCTTAAAATTATTAAAAGTGGGAATGAGTTAATCACTAAAAGTCACTTTAAGGAAACGGATCGTAACTGCTACATACCGACTAATAGTGAACATCACCCTAATTGGATAAGGGGGGTCCCCAAGGGTCAAATGGTGAGGATGAGGAGGAACTGTACTAAATTGGAGGATTATGTGGAACAATCTCAGATACTAATAGAACGCTTTGAGGAAAAAGGGTACCAGGGGGATGATCTATATAGAACTATGATGCAGGTGGGTAGGACAAAAAGGAAGAGATACTTACAAAATAGAGATAGGGATGAGGGAACGGCGACCTTAGACAGGTTGCCTTTCATCACTGGATACAATTACCAAAGAAAAGAACTGGAAAAAGCTTTTGAGAAGAATTGGGGAATACTACTTGAGGACAGAACCCTAGTGAAAATACTACCAGAGAAACCTACTTTTATATATAGGAAGGCCCCAAACCTGAAGAATTTGATGGTACCATCATGTGTCAGCCCCCCTAACCCCCAAGAGCCCACCTTCTGGCAGGCACCTGGTTTCCATCCGTGTAGGGGGTGTTTTGCATGTAGGGAGGCTAAGGCTAGGAAAACTGAGAAGATAAAATCTTTCCACAATGGCAATGAGTTTAGGATAAGGCAGTGCATCACGTGCCACACCAAGGGGGTAGTCTATCTACTATGGTGCCCGTGTGGCATGCAATATATTGGCAGAACAAAAAGGAAGTTGACAGAAAGAGTGCATGAACATATAAATAATATAAAAAATGCAGTGAGAGGGCATAGCGTTTCTGAACATTTTAGGAAAAAGCATGCATGTGACCCATTACACTTGGGTTTCTGTGCTATAGAGAAGGTTAATATCCCATGGAGGGGGGGAAATAAAATCAGGATACTCTCTAGGAGGGAGACCCAATGGATATTTAAAATGGAAACAATGTCCCCGAAAGGTATGAATATAGAGGTGGACATAAATTGCTTTATAGACAATGGCTAGTCTATGCGGGAATAACTGACTGCTGCGGAAACATGCTGCCATTTGTGTTAAACATATGCATGCTGGCACTGGTTTATGTGTATTTCTAATGTGAGGGGACATGTGAGCCAGACCCGGGATGCTGTTTGCAGTATCTAACGCATAGATTTATATCTGTTTTGTGGGGGCATATACCTTTGATATGACACGTCTAATAGTGGGTGGGTTGCTAAGCGGTGGGGGATGCTGTTAATTTATAAACTAAAAACAAACATTACTTGTAAGTAAGACGGTGCTGCATCCGCAACTAGGGTCTGGATAGGATATGTTAAAAGAAGATAACAGTGATGATGAGATCGGATGTTAAGAATACATTGAATGTAACTCTGCGCAGCCTCCTGGGCTCCAATATGGCCGCTTCCTTGAATGGGGACATAGGCGGCGTATGGGGAGGAGAGTGGGGGGCGGAGCCAATTTCTTTCTTTAAATACAACACTGGATCGGCAGACTCCATCCCCTGAATGAGTCATACTTTATGACGAAACTGGTAGGGAGGAGTCTTGCCGACACAGTGGACGCGCCGGAACAAGGGCAGTGCAGCCGGTGATACTTTGCAGCAAGGGGGAATCAACGCGACGGTCAGCCCGGGAGACCGCGCGGGGTGGAACCCGCTGTAACAATTCCAAAAGCTGAAACACTGCAAACACCACGTGAGTGCAATTTTAAATAAAGTGTTTTAAATTTTTAACAATACTGCGCAATGAGGAGCTTTTTTGCTTCATGCTTTAAGGTGTAAGAGGAATGCTCCATGAGTTCAGAGTCTGAAATATCGCTGTTTTCCCTGCTTATTTGGTCTGAGATGTGTCGTGGAAGGTGAGGGGAACCTATTTAATGCCCCACAAGCGTATGTGCTACTGTGATCGTAGCATATAAAATAGGTGAGTCGCACTCCTGATGGGTGACTGATATCTGGTGGAGGAATAATACAAGGAAGCGCTGCTGAATAACTTGTGTTGGAGTATCAGCACATGACCAATAAAGAGCTAATACTGTGTTTGAGGGGTGGGGCCCTCAGGGCCCCTTTAGCCCGAGGGCCCGATGCGGTGGCTACCTCTGGACCCCCTATTGCTACGCCACTGTCTGTGCTTACCTTAGGTAGTTTTTAGAGCTAATCTTGTCAGATTTCTGTCAGAAACATTTGATCTGCGTGCTTTTTCAGGGTCTACGGCTAAAAGTATTATAGGCAGAGGATCATGAGGAGAAAACTCAGGAGAAAAAGTGAATTGAACCTGTGTTCAGGTCTACAGCCAGCTCTGTACTGCCAAATACATGAGTCCTGAAGCCAGTACAAACCCATAGCCGGTCTCCCAGAATTCTCGGGGCGGGGGTAGAATTACGCATAATAAATAGCCTAGGATAAGGCTCAGTGAAGGGCAGGACTCCGTACCAATATACAGCAATATATAGCTACGGGAAGTGTTTCTGATGCTAACACCACAATATTTAAAGTAAAAGTGGATATCCTGAGTCATTTACTGCATTGTACTATATGTTATTATGGTTCCCCTTTAAATACGCAATGGGGATTTTTGTTCCTGATCACGTGTCATTGTTGCTTACTACCGTGGCAATGAGAAATCAGATCCCCAGTGTTTTGTGTTTCCTCCTGTTACAGAGATAGCAGGACATTGTCCCTGTGACCTGTTTGTTCCTCCAGAATGCACAGTTCCCATCTGGGCTCTCACCGCGCTTATAATTATATTGTTCTACAATATGTTTCATCCAAGAGCCCTGATCTGTGATATAATAAGACACAGCAGGCAGGAAGTGCTGTGCACTGTCCTGCACACATCTGGCAGGTAAAAAAAAATGTAAATATTTACAGGAACTTGGGATCACTGTGGGGGACAGAATAAAAGAGTTAATAGACCACAGCACTCCGGGGTCAAATATATACCAATATTATTTTTGAAAAGTTTTTCCTGCGTGGATAATAATGGTCTTGTCCCTTGGAAACATATCAGTTTCCTTCTGCTGATAGATATATTGTCATGGAGCATTTTTGGTGGCAAAGAAAGATAACACTGAGTTATTTTGTAGCATCTATGAAGATTTGCACACGTGGTTGTATATGCATAAGGATTGTGAACTGCAATGGAGACTGGACTCCAGCAAGCATCAGCAACTAGTCGTGGCCAGTCAGAGACTAGTATGCATGCATGGCACGAGCCTGATCGCACTCCCCGTGGCCAGGAGTGTTCTGCCCATGCGCAGCAGCCATTTTCTCATACTGCACATGTGCAGAACACTGCCGTGCACAAGGACTTGACAAGGAGGCGCATGGCCAGTCATTTTTCAGGGGGTCGCCTCTGCTGGCGGGAGGGACTCAGAAGCACGTCGCAGGCACAGGATGACTGCGGAGGAAGCCCTGGATAAGTTAAAGTGTACCCACCCAGGGCTTCCTACCACCCCATAAACACATCTAAGTCCCACGCCGTCCTCCTGCACATGCAAATTAAATTCAGACTGATGTGACTGAGCCAGATACCGGGGTTGATTACGGCTGAACGGCAGACCACGTGAGGACGGCATGGGACTAAAATGTGTTTAAGGCGCGAGAGGAAGCTCCGGGTAAGTATGAATTCTTTACTTTACAAGATCTCTGGTTTATTTTAAACTGTTTTTTCTGACTTTAGATTTCCTTTAAAGGAAACATCAGGGGATTTAAAGAACATAAGATCTACTTACCTGGGGCTTCCTCCAGCCCCTGGAAGGCTATGTGTCCCTCGCCGCAGCTCTGCTGCAAGCCGGTCTCCCAGGGTCTTCTGCGTAGCATCCAACCTGGCGAGGGGTGCGCAGGCACAGAACTTCTGCGCAGAACGCTCCCATGGATGGACGTGTGAGCAGCATGGCCACGCGCATGCACATGCACAGTAGCTGCCGTCCTTGCCAGTTGGCCGGCTGCTACGGAGAAGACCTCGGGAAACTGGCTTGGAGCAGAGCTGCGACGAGGGACACTGGCTTTCCAGGGTAAGTAGATTTATGTTCTATAAATCCCTTGATGTTTCCTTTAAGGTGATCATACACTGGTGTTTGATTAACCAAAACATCCAATTCTCTCAGCCAATTAATTACAAACTGGTTCACATTTTGAAGGCTCAATTGATGCAAACTGACCGACATCCATCAGTTAATAAAAAAAACATAAATCAGGATGGAAAATTTCTGTCGAAGTCAATTATATTCGATCGATGAGTGTTGTGAGCTTGGTGGAGGGGAGAAGAGGTTCAGCATTATGACTCACTTCCTGAGCAGTTTGATTAACAGCACAAATCTATCAGCTATCGATTCCAGTGTGTAAACACCGATGGCTCAGCTCTTCATTGACATACCGTTTTCTGATCGAAAAAAGGCAGAGGAAAATCAGGATGCAAAAATGTCATTTTGGAGTGGCGGCTTTCCTTAAAGCGGAATATAACCCTGCATTTCAACTTTGCTCTAAAACATTATTTACAGTATATTATATGCAACCAGCATTTTTTTTTTACTAGACCAGCATTGGAAGGGTTACACAGGGCTTTAAAGTCCCTGGAGATTTTTGCAGATGCATCCGAACTTCAGTTAGATACTTTTTGTTTACAAATAAGTGTTTATTGTGACTCATCTCTCTCACTGAGAAGGAGCTTGGAGGACAGCCAAAGAGTGTGTAACTGTTTGTCAATAGATACATCTAACTAAATAGAATGTAACTATCTGAACGTCTGCACGGAACTTAAAACCTCTGTGTTTAACCCTTCCAATGCTGGTCTACTAAAAAAAAAATGCTTTTTGCATATAATATGCTGTAAATAATGTTTTAGAGCAAAGTTGAAATGCAGGGTTATATTCCGCTTTAAGCCAGCTGTTGCATTGGCTTATGGAAAGCACAATTTTCCTCAACTCAAAAATAATGACTGTCTGCTGAGTGAGTTGAAAACAGAGCCAGGAAAGGTCCTCCAGCACAGTACCTAAGGCTGAGACACCAAAGTGTGCCCCCCATCCCTCCCACTCTGATTTCTATTAGCAGAGATAAATAAGATAAGGAGATACATGGCAGTAACTGCAAACCAGATAACTAGAGATTAAGGTGTTGGGGGAATTGATTGCCCTGGGGCACCTGATAGTCTAATAGCAAGCAGTGTGTGACGCTGGGGTGGGAGGGATGGAGGGGTGCACTTTGATGTCTCAGCCTTGGGTGCTGGAGGACCTTGTCCCGGCTCTGCTAACCTGCTATGGTCATTGCTACACCTCTGGACCAGAGATGGATTGAGATGTAATGGGGCCCTAGGCAAGGTAGTGGACTTGGCGCCCCTTGTGGTCCTTTTGGTAAAATGAAGTGAAGAGAGGTCAGAGAAGGTGGCAGGTGGGCCCCTTGACACCCATTAGGCCCCAACAACTGCCTAGGTTGCCTGGTGGATGATCCTGCTCTGCTCTGGACCTGTCACGAATGATGGTCATGTCTACAACTCATGAAGAAGCAAGTGATCTTGGTCAGGTGATAGATATGCAATTGTCTGATTTGCTAGTCATGATCATGTGCTGAAAGCAGATCCGAGATGAAAAACTAACTATAACAAATAACTTGTCTATACATCTTATCTAAAGTTTCTGCAAACAGCTTCAATAGTATATGATTATTTCTTCCTGCGATACAATGAGAGCAGCCATATTCTGCTTGTGATCATTACACACAGGCAAAGCTGCTCTGCATTTCCACCCCTCAGCCTGTGAAAACTTCACTCCCCTCTCCTCCTCCCCTCTGCCTCTGAAATCTCTGGCTAGTAACCTCCTCCTGCCCAGACTGAGCTCTCATAAGCCCTTGCTACATGGATCTCAGAGTGCCTAGGCACTGGAGGAGCTGTGGGTGAGGCTTGTTTAGTTTATAGGTAATTAGAGTATTAAAACAAAAAAAAAACAGTATTTGGCTTAAGGAATGCCCTATAAACTATATGAAAGTTACACGATTATGCAATGAGTAATCCACTTTAAAGGAATCAGAGACGGGCCAATAACAAAAATGTATACACACCTGGGGATTCCTGCAGCCCCATCTGCATGGATCGATCCATGCGTAGTACTGCACAGGCGCAGATCACTCCCAGCCATGGGAGCGAGATGGAGGAGCGCACTGCGCATGCACCGACTGACTGCAACTGAACGTACTTACAGGATCCGGCACCGAAGAGGGAGAAGACTGGGAGAGGGAGCGATCCGTGCACATGGAGCTGATGGAAGCCCCAGGTATGTATACATTTTTGTTATTGGGCCGTCTCTGGTATACTTGTGAAGACAGCAAAACAGAGCTTTGCAAATCAGCTGATCAAACAAATCACATGCTCCTCCGACAGTTGACGTAGACATGACCACCACTACCTGTCACACATATTGCTACATGGAGGTATGTTTGCATGCCACATAGTGACCGAATTACAAAAAAAGAAAACCAGAAAAGTTAAAAATATAACAATATTAAAAACAACAATGAAAATAAATAATGTTACACCCCTTTGCCCACCCTTTTGGACACACATAACACACCTCTCACACAACATTACATACTGTACACGCAACTGGGGTGCAGAGAAATATACAGTATATAAAAAGTCAAATCTATAGGCGCACATGTGATTAAAATATATACAATAAGAAATTGATCAATAATTAATAAAATAATGTTTTATTTTAGTTTAGTTTAAACCTAGAAGCATAAGTAATCCTCACATGCTTCTGCTTCCGGTTTAAACTAAACTAAACTAAACTAAAATATTATTGTATTCATTATTGATCAATATCTTATTGTATATATTTTAATCACCTGCGCGCCTATAGATTTGAATCTTGTGCAGTACATTATTGGTGGCAGTAGGGGTCAACCCACCATAATTTAGGAAGCAGCAGGTGGGCAGTAGAACTTTTAGAGATTTACCAAGCAGCGCCTTCTAACCTTTGTTTAGTATATAAAAAGTACCATTTTTGCATTAGAGAGTTAATTAAAATGTGTAATTTAATTAAAAGTTGTAATTTGCAAAAGTGTGTTTGTCACAGATGTAATGTATAATAAATGGCTTGGCATTGTACTACCGATTTTGTGCAAATTTGCTTATGCAAATTTTCTGCATTTAAAGGTTGGACAGTAGGTCTGTTTATTTTCGTGTGTAATGTTTAAAGGGAACCTTAACTGGGGGTAAAAAAAAGTAAGTTTCATTTACCTGGGGCTTCCACTGCCCCCCTGCAAAAGTCCTGTGCCTGCGGTACAAACCAATCCTCCGGTCCCCCGCTGAGTTTAGTTTTCGCTTGGCCGGGTGCATCCTCGCTCATGTTGCCTTCCTGCACATGTGCAGTACAAGATTTCTCATACTGCGCATGTGCAGGATGGCCATGGCAACAGGTGCGCAATCAAGGATGTGCACGGTCAGGGCCACGCAGTCGCAGTGGCACGCTGACTTATCAGATGGTGAAAACGAAACTCAGCCTCGATGAGGAAACGGAGAATCGGTTTGTTCTGGCGTGGGCACAGAACGTCTGCAGGGGGCCGGTGGAAACCCCAGGAAACTTTTTTTAACCCCAGTTAAAGAGACACTGAAGTCTCTTAAAAATCATTTTTTATAACAAAATCCTCTTTAACATATTAGCCCTACCTAAACTGCCGCATCCCCGCCGCTGTAATCTATCTAAATCCCCCTTAACTTACCCTCCCTCTCCCCCGCAAAATGCACGACTTTCTTGGATGTGGATTTTGCTGCTCTCTATTCTTCCGTGTGAGGCAGAGCTATGAGCTGCAGCCCTGCCTCACACGCGTCTGTCAGCGGCGGATCTCCGCCTCTCCGCCGCTCCTCTCAGTGAAAGAAGACTGAGAGGGGTGGGGAGAAGCGGCGATCCGGGCTGACAGACGCACTGAGAGGCAGAGCTCCGGGGAGTTTGGGGGGATTTAGTTAGATTAGAGTGGCGGGGATGCGGCGGTTTAGGTAGGACTATTATGTTAAAGTGGATTTTGTAATAAAAAACTGATTTTTTTAGAGTCTTCAGAGTCTCCTTAAAGAGAACCTAAACTGAAAAGGATATGGATTTTTCCTATCAAAATAATACCTGTTGCCTGACTCTCCTGCTGATCCGGTGTATCTAATACTTTTAGCCATAGCCCCTCAACAAGCATGCAGATCAGGTGCTCTGACTGAAG